>NC_080771.1:8027122-8119622 GCF_020826845.1 Diceros bicornis minor | reverse complement strand
ACATGTTTATTGAGCCCTTACTATGTGTGTTTGTGAGACAGTGATGATCAACATCCAGCCCAGAGGGAGCTCACCTATAGCCAGAGTAACATGAAAGTCGGGGCTGGACAAGGCATGGTAGGCCTTCCAGTCTGGATGATTCAAATGAGTGGCCCATAGGCCCCACAGAGCCAACAGATGCATTTTGTTTGACTTGCACGGTTATTTTTTTTCTTATTTATTTATCAACTTGTACAGATTGGAAGATTTCATATAGACCCCTGGATTTTCACTTTCCCTTGAAAAACTACAAGCTCTGCAAACAAGCTCACATTTCTACATAGCCAGGGTTAGAACTGAGTAGCAGCTGCCCCCTTTGGTCCACCACAGTCACCCTCTTCTTGGTCCCTGTGTCTCCCCAGTGCTGAGGACAAGTGTTGGGAGCCCGTGTCCTGGCTCTGCTGTCATTTGTCTCGTAGAAGAGTTAAGAGGGCAGTGAAGTGTGATCACTCTCTTGTTTCCAACAAAAGAAGGAAGAGCTAAAAGAAGAGGGTCATACCTTTTAGTAAAATTCTAATGCGTGACCCATTTGATTTATTTATTTTCCCTGCAGTAGCAGTCAGGAGATGCTGGGTTAGGCTGTGATAACAAACAACCCCTGAATCTCATTGGCTTCAAAAGCAAAGGTTTATTCCTCATTCATGGTATGAGTTCACAGCAGGTTGGCCAGCGGCCTGCTCCATGTGTCCTCACCCTGGGTCTCAGAGTATCAGAAAGGCCACTATCTTAAATATGGCAGAAGGAGAGGGAGATCTGAGGGTTTCCCACCAGCAATTAATTGCTCCAGCACAGAAGCAGCACATGTCACTTCTGCTCACAACTCAACTGGCCAGAACTAGTCACATGGCCCCACCCAAAGGGAGCTAGGAAGTGTAGTCCTACCGTGTGCCCAGAAGGGGGCGAGCTGGAGCCATTTGGTGAGCAGCATTTATGACCCCCCATAATCGCCTCCTCCCTTCAGTATCTGAGATTGTAGACCCTGCTCTAGATTGACCTACCCATTTTATAGATGGGAAGATTGAGGCCTGGAGAGGGGAAGAGACTCAATAATAACCTTGTGTTGGGCCCTATGCTAAGCTCTTCCCACATGTTGTAAATTTTGCAGTGGCTAAGGGCCTGAGCTCTGAAGATGGTCAGATCTAGGAGTATGGTCTGGCTCTGACACTTGCAAATGTGTGATCTTGGGCAAATTGCAATGCTTCCCAAGCCTGTTGTAAACGGGATAACACTGGGATCTGCCTCATAAGGCTGTTTCCAGGGTTAAATAAGATGATTCAGTTTCTAAAGTCCTAGGCACCGTGGCAAACCTTGAGCACACGTTGGCCACTCCAAAACCTAGAACATTCTGCAGATGAAACTACTGAGGTTCAGGGAAGTTAAGAAACTTGCCAAAGTTCACGCATCAGAACTGGGTTTCAGGCCCAGGTCTTCTCACTCCCAGGTAAGTGCTCACAACTCTACACTCAGCTGCCTTTCCTTACTTGGAAACTTCCACCTTCTCAGCTCTCTTAACAATTGCACCTTCTTCCTTCCCTGCAGCCCTGGGAGGACATACAGAGATCCCAGATGCGGAAGCATTTTGAAAATTTGAGAATTGCACAGTGGCTAAGAGTACAGACTTTGGAAGCCAACAATTCAAGAGTTTAAATCACAGCCCAGCCCCTACTTGTCGAACCTGGGGACATTTTCTAAAGCTCTCTCCATCTCAGTTTCCTCATATGTCAAAAGGGTATAATAAAAGTACCTCGCCCATATTGTTGTGAATATTAAACAAGTTATTGTGGGGAAAGTGCTTAAAGCAATGCCTGGCGCCAAGGAGTGCTTAATAAATATTAGCTGTGTGCCAGGAGCCACTGTTATTACAAAAGCCTCTGTTCTTGAAGAATGTCTAAACTCGCGGGGAGACAAGAAGTGCCTCTAAGTACTGTCTGGGGACAACAGGATTGTGTGGTATTCAACGTGAGTTCTGAGAGGGCAGTGCAGGCTGTCTGAGCTGTGGGAAGCAGAGAAGGGTGGCCTGGAAGGGCTGAGAAGGCTTCTCTAAGGACAGTGTTCGATGGAGAGGAGTTGGCTGGGAAAGAGTGGGTGTCAATGGCAGGGTGTTTTGTGGGGAGCCTTATCCCAGGTGAGAGAAGGAGTAGAACAGGCATCATTTCACTTGGTCATTCAGATCTTTAATGATGCCTCCTCTGATGCGTCAGGCTCTGTGTTCAGTGCCAAGGACGCAAGATGAAGAAGGCAATTCAGTGTCATAGCTAAGACCATGGACACTGAGTTAGACAGACTTGGGTGTGAGTCCCAGCACTGTCACTCTTGATATGTGTGATCTTGGCCAACCTATGTAACCTCTCTAAGTTTTACTTTCCCATTCTGTAAAATGGGGATAATAATGGCACCTCATCATGGGGCCATTGTGAGGTTTAAATGAACTGCCTAAAAAGAGAAGTCAGCCCCTGATAAGCGATGGTCATTGTTGCCCTCCTTATTATGTACATCTTTTGCATTGGAAATTTGTGGGGAACATGGCCTGTGTGAGAAATACAGCTTCCAATTGGGGATTGTACCTAACCCAAAGGATGAGTGATCCATGCTGCATCCAGACTCCCCAAACTATGGGATGGTCCTGCATATGAATAAAAAGCATCTCAGAACAGTACTACTCAAAATGTGCTCCATGCTCCCATGCCAGCTCGCAAACTCTTTGTAAGAGATCTGGGATGAGATGACTTGAGAGGTGGAGGGCAAATATTTAGAAACTTTTATAGCAATTATACATTGTTGTAATGTAAATGCATGCTTCATAGACTTGTCTCATTGAACAGGGTGAGGACCAGCTCATTTATTGTAGAACGTGCATGGCTAATTGTGTGTGGCTCAAGCTGCATACCAGTCATGTGCAGGAGGACCATGCGTGAATCCATGACGGATTGGAAATATTTAAAAATGGTCCTTTGCAACAGATAGTTTGAGAAACACTGCTTTATAAGCAGGCAGAGAATTTTAATTTTGAGTGGGTAGATATATCAGTCAGGGTCCACCAGGAGAACAAAAAGTGCTCTACATGGTTCAAACATAGAGAATTTAATAGAGGGGATTGGTTACACAGGCAATGGAAGATCTGGGAAGCCAAACAAGAGACGATGATACAACCCAGAGACTGGCTACAGCAGGAAACTGCTCCCACTATTAGAACTGGAGGGACAACAGGAGGATGTGGTGCAAGCAAAATCAAGATTCAGGGTTGTCCAGAGGGAGCCAGACCCACGGCTAGGGCTTCCCAGCAGGAGCTGGAGCCATGGAAGAGACCAAGGCACTGCCATAGATGCCACAGGGGAACAAAGAGAGAGAAAAATAAATACTCTGACTTTTTCCCTCCTTCCATCCTCCAGTATTCTGCCAGTGCTTTCCTTTGGTTGAACCTACCCAGAAGCCAGTTGGCAAGAAAGGTTGAGAATAGAGACCAAGAGAAGGACAGTGAATGGATAATAAGCCAACAACTGTCACAGGGGCAAGAGAGAGCAGGAAAGTAGCCAGACGGAAATGACCTCCAATAGACTTCTTCTGACTGTGGTGCTGGTGGTGGATCAGAACTTCTCACCAGCCCTCTGTCTCTGGTCACTGAGAAGACCAAGTAAGACGGCGCTCACTTGAGACTCTCAGAGTTTAGAGAGGTGGGGGAGAAAAAGATGGAGTTTCTGTACCGCTGACCAACCCCAAGGCAAGATTCAGGTCTGATTCTCTAGATTATTTTCCCTCCAACCTTTGTCTTGTAACTTCCAAGTGGGAAAAAAAATCCATGTAATCTGTGATGTCCTCCATTTCTTAAATGGAGCTGTTACAGCCAGAAGACGTGTGCATTATGGAGAAGATTTAGGAGAATTTCTTGGGAAATGGAGAAAGAATTCCAGGAAAAAGTCTAAAACAACAACAACAACAAAAAAAAAAAAACCAGGAGGTTGGGAGACCAGAACACTTGTGAAAAGAACCTGCCAGGCTGGGACGCAGGGAGAAAATTGATACTAATGAAACATCATGAGCGAATTAAGACAGCCAAAGTGCTCTCAGATGTCTGTGAGACTGCTCCTCTCTCTGGCTCTTGGAAAAAGTTAACATGTAAAACTTCCTCATAAACAAAAGTATTTTAAGAATTTCAACTCGGAGACATTCCTGGCTAGCATCACTCATGCAGTTGGGAATACCTCTGATTAATTCCGGCTGGTAATTAGGTTGGAGAATGTTTGTGCCAAGCGCTCCCAAGAGCTGCATGAAGGGTGAGGAGAGAAGGCAGGGCAGAGCCCTCACCTCCTGCCTCCCTAACCTGAGGTGAGCTGGATGGCAACTTCTGGTTTTAGGCATGAAACCAGGACACTCTCAGACTAGCTCGGGTCATCTGTAAGACTGTCACTGAAACCACCTTGTGTGTGACCACTGGAGCGTCTCTCCAACTCGTGCTCCTTTCTCTGAGAACAGCCTCTCCCTACCCTACATTTAAATCACAAGATCCCAGACCTGATCCGATTGGACCAGGCGTGGTCACCTGACTAAAGCTGAGCCAATCAGATTCTCTCCCCCCATCGTCTAGAACTAGCATTTGCAGATGCGAGTCAGTTTCGACTTGTCACTTGAACTGGGGAAGCATGACGTCAGGAAATACTGGCTGGCTGCCTGTCACAGAGAAGCAAGTTTACAGAGAAAGATGAAGATCCAGAGAAAAGAAGCAATTCAAGGCAATGAGGCTTGAGAGAGAAACTGGTTTGGGACCCTGGTTCCTGTCTGCCAAGAGACCCAGTTTTATGGTCTTTCCTTGGATTTTGAGAGATGCATCCAAAAACAGTCCCCTTTTTTATTGTTTGTGAAAATTTGGGTTTTTGTTCTTTGCCACCAAGACACCAACAGTATGAGAAAATGGTGGTCACCATGTCATGGGCTAAGATGCCCCCAGTGCCTGTAGATGAGACTAGTCAACAATATTTTCTTACTACTCACTTCAATTTAGGAACTATCTATATGACACCTCTTCATTCTGTCTCCCATTTGGGGATGCCAATAAAGAGAGAAGTGGGTGAAGACGCTGCGCGATTTGATGGCTCCCCCAAAGCTGCCCTGACCAAAAGCAGCCCCTGCCCAGCTGTCTTATGTCCCATCATTAGAGTCATTCCACTCTGCCTAGGTCAACAGGATGCCACATGGAGGAGAGGGCCCATTGCACAGATGACATGCCTGAGGCTCGGAGCTTAAGTGACTGCTCCTTGCAGTTTCTAGAAAAGTTCTGGGCACCAGGTTAGTACTTGATAATTCCAACTGAGGCCTGTGACTCAGCTGCGATCCTCGGAGGAATCCTGCAGCTGTCTTGGGGAGATGACTATCAGTGCTTCCCAACACTGGCTGTACCTTAGAATTACTTGGTAAGTTATTTGAAAAAAAAAAAAAATCTGATGCCTGGACCACACTCCAGACCAACTGAATTGTAGTCTCTGGGTTTAGGACCTGGGCATTACTATTTTTTTAAAAGTTCCCAAGATGATTCTAAGATGCAGTCAGGGTTGAGAACTGCTGAGCTGGATGAATTACTTTTGGGAAAAAGGAGAGATGAATTGAGGTGATGAGTGCTGTATCTTCATTGTTGAGCCGACTGAGTGCCTTACCTGGGATGGGTGGGAGAAAGGGGGAAGAAGAGGTAGACGGGGACAGAATTGAGTTCAGAGGTTTCCTGTCACCACTGAGGTCAAACCAACTTGGACTGACTGAAGTTCGTCAGTCATCATCCTTCATTAATTTGGCCTCAAGACAAGAATTTATGGATGTTCTCAAACTATGAAGAAATGGCTTTGTTCAACAAAGGAAAGATGTAAATAAGACAGCCAGCCCTTTGGCCTGCTTAAGGGAACCAACCCTACACACACACACACACACACACACACACACACCCCACCCACCCCAGTGGTGGGTTTGCTACTAATACACTGGATTTTAGTTAGTCATTAAAGTAGATCCTTGGGGACCACTATTTGCCAAACACTGTTCCTGGCATATGGCAGAGACTCAATAAATATTTGCTGAATTAATGAATAAATGAACACATTGTCACTGTAGAAGTCAGCACATGCTGTTTGGATTATAGAAAGTTTTGAAAGAAATGTAATATTTTGAGGTCTAAACAAAAATGAGCTGACCTGCGTCTATCCAGAACCTGGGGAATCATAGGCCATAAATCCCAGGTTTTGGCTGGGGAATTTCTGTTGGTTTTGCTTTCAAGGTTCCCAGGCTCTAAACTGTCCCCTCTGCATGCTCTGAGGCTGGCTCCAGCCTAGCTCAGTTTGGGCCAGTAACAAAGGGGAGCGCGTGGGACATCTGCCCCTCACATGTGTCCTGTAGGGGGAGGCAGCTGCCCCCTCCGCTTGGCACCTCCTCTGGGCGTTCCCCTTTCGGGAGACGCATTGAGAGCCCAGGGCTTCTCAGACTTGCCAGCTGAAACGCCAGTAAGGGCAGAGGAGCGTGAACTCATAATCCTCATGATTTAGGGGCATTCTCTGAAGCAAACAGTGCCAGCAGGGCTGCTGTGGACTGAACTGAATTGTGTCCCCCCACCCCCAAATTCCTATGTAGAAGCCCTAACCCTCAATGCGACTGTGTGTGGAGATAGAGCCTATAAGGAAGTGATTAGGGTTAAATGAGGTCATAAGGATGGTGCCCTAATCCTTCGGGATTAGTGTCCTTACAGGAAGAGACACAGAGAGCTCTCTTGCACTCAGAGGAAAGGCCACGTAAAGACTAAGCTAGGAAGAGAGTACAAGGAACGTCTTTGAAGTTTCTTCAACTATTTAAAAAATTTTTTCTGTTGTAATTTACTTGACAATAAAGTCCTTGTTTGTTTTAATATTAAAAATAGTTGTTATTTAAAATAACATTTTTCCTGAAGTTTCACCTAATCCCTACCTTATCTCCAATTATCTTCCCAGGTGCACTTGCCTGGTTTGAAAAGTACATGAGGAGCCAAGTTGCGAAGAGGCGTAAAGGATTGTGACCAGAAGGGAGGGAGCCAAGACCCAGGCCAGGAGAAGTGTTTGCTGGAACTGAGGGTGGTTGTCCCTAAGAGGAAGAGGCTGAGGGACGGGCATGACAGCTGCCTTCAGATGTCAGAAGAGGAACCTGAAACATGGATCAAACCTGGGTCTTCAGTCTGACCAAACACTGCATCCCCTTTTGATAAACATAAAAGTCTTGCATGTCCTGGGGATTCTGGTATCCGTCCCTTGAGAGGGCACAGGTGGCTCTGCCCTCTGTGTATCCCATCAGCCAAATTTTCATCAAGCTTTTATTTGTATCCTAGAAAATAGGATTTATTTTACATTTGTCAAGTTTAAATATCACAACTTGAATTGTGTGTTTTCAAACCACTTACACCCCTGACCCCAACTCCACTTTGGAGATTCTCATGTACTCACCCAGCCTGCTTCCTTATCTGCCTGCTGAGTTTTGCTGTTATAAGTATGTGACTCCACAAAGCAGAGTTCAGCCGATGGGGATGAGTTCAAGGGAGGTAGATTTCAGCATGGAAAGGAAGACATTCTAAAAGTTAGAGCCATCCAGCATGGAATGGATTGACGTGTCAGGTAGCGAGCCACCTGTGGCTGGAGGTATGTAAGAAGAAACCAAGTGACTACTTGTGACCAGAGCAGCAATTGGATGCTGTGATTTCCAATTCTGATTTTTTGCTACAAGAACTGAGACGTATGACATGGAAACTCCAGTCTTCTGAACAAGCAGACACACCTTTGTAGGTTAAACACTTCAGTGTTTTAAAGACTGTTCTCCATACTTTCAAAGAGGTCCCCCTCACCTCCAATTCCTTGAGATCCCTAATTCTTTCTCCCACCCGGTTTGGGGAATTGAACCAAACTTGTCTGAGGAATGGAGAGCCCCAGGGTAGAGACACCAGAGGTGTGGAGTCTCTGAAGGGGCAGGCAGAGAAGGTGGCACAGGGAGCGCCATGTGAAAAGGCCACAGGGAATTTTCCCTGTCACTTCAGACTTTCTGGGCCAAAAGAGCCAGGGTCCATTCATTACAGACCTGGAGGTCCCAGTGCGCTGCCATGAAAACTTAGACTGGCCCTGGATCGGTCCGCCACCCCACCGTGTGCATATTGCCATCCCGAAAAGTGCAGTTCATCCCTCTCTCCTCGCTTTCTTGCCCTAGGACAGAGGTGGCCCACAGGCTAATCTCGATGCATTTGGTTTGACCAGGGGGGTGTTGCTATTTTTATTTTGTGATCCCTCTACTAGCAAACAAAACAAAATGAGGGATTTCGTGTCAGGAATCTAGATTTCCAGTTTCTCTGTAACACTCGGATCTGGGCACCTGGGCCTGCATCCCAAAGGGCATGGTTCTCCTCCTGTGCTGCCCTCCAGTCTCATCACTAGCTGGTCCCTTGTCTTAGCATGGCTTGCCCTCAAAGCAGATCCTGAGGCCCAGATTGGAGAGCGAGGAGTTTCCTTGGGAGGAAGAACACACGTGCAGAGGGTGGGGAAGTGGGACAGGGAGGGAAGAAAGCCCATAAAATGATGATTGTGGGTGGCTGGAGACCAGTCCTGCCGGGGTCACTGAGAGTCAGCACAGAACAGGCCTCAGTTTCCCTCCGGAGAGGAGAGGGAGCTGGGGTATTTGTCCACCAACTCCTGTCAATCACAGGCAGAGGCTGCTCAAGTGAAGAAGAGCCTGTGACCAGAGAGCCCTGGGGCAGAGAGAGGCAGATCCTGGCAGCTGGAAGGCCCAGAGCCCTGAAAGGGTGAGGCCATCCCCAGGGGCGGGTGCTGGTGGCTTCTGTGGTACCTCTGTAAGACGGTGGAGTCTGCTACCTGTGCTTTAAGCCGTGTCGTCCCGCCCTGATGAAAAGGGAAATCGCCTCTCATCCCAGCCTCATCTGACTCAGCTCCTGGTCAGTGTGACGTTGGCCCGACGGCGCGTGCGGGGGACTGGGGGACAGCTGCCAGGCAAGCTGCTCACTGTCCCTTACCAAGAAAGTCACCCTCCTCGCACAGCCTTGCCTCTCAGATCCCCTGATGGGGCAGACCTTCGTGATGGACAGACAGCACGAGTGTCCCGGGTCTTCTCTTTCCCCCTCCCCTAGCCAGCCAGTCTTGCTCTTTCCTTCTGGAACACTTAAATTCCTCAAGTCCTCCGCTCTCTTGTTCATTCTAAGATTAACCATCCAACTGGTTTTGATGGCAGGTTGCAGGGGGAATTAACTGGAAGGGAGGGATTAGCAACCCTTTTCGAAGTCAAATCTCCAGCTCTGGGTCATTAAAAATGATGCCTTTTTAAGTACTTCCATCTTTGCTGGCATCTTTTTGCTGACCAAAGGAAGAGCGGCAGACACCAGACAATGGGCCCCAATCTGCCCTCGTAGCCACAACATTTCCTGGAACCAAAGGGCTGGTAATATGTACAAATGAGAGGGCCGAGTTCTCTGCCAGGCCCTCCCCAGAGGGAAGTTAATCTTCACCATAGCCGTTCTTTACTCTGAGAATCTGTCTCGTAAACCCCGTGCAGAGGGTTGTTGTTTTCAGATTAGAGAGCCTGTTGACAGTCTCTCTTTCAGAAGATCTATGTTTTGGGGCTTTTAAACTTTGGGAACCATGCCTCCCAGCCCCTCTGGGATTCATTTTGCCAGAGGTGCCAGCCAAGAGGTTTTTTTTTTTCCCCCAAGTCTTTGCACACCAGGGCCAGAGTCAGGACTGACTGCAGCCTTTCTGGGTAGAATGAACCTTTTCTGGCCCATTCTCATCTTGTTTCCCTTTCTCAGATGGTGTAAACTGAGACTGGGGGAGGCCAGCCCATCAGATGCACCCAAGGGTTCCTGCCTTCTGGCGTGGGCAGTGACACAGAGATGTGACGGGGGTGGGGACAGGGCAAGGACAGAAAAGACATGAAGCCAAATGTGTGGGCCTTAAAGAGTGTTACTTAGAGCACAAGGCCCCACCGTTACCAGCTGGGTGTCCACTTAACTTCTCTCTGAGCTTGTTTCCTCAGCTATAAAATGGAAATAATGATAGCGCCAACCTCATGGAGCTATTGTAAACATAAAATGAGATAATGCAGGAAAAGCTACTTGCCTGGCACACGGTAAGAGCTTGATCAACAAGATCTGCTTTTGCCCTTTATCGTCATCCTCCTCCACACCATCACCATCATCACTATCCAGGCTTCCAGAAATACCAACACTGAGCAACAGTCTGTCAGAAAAGGACTGGGCCCCATCTATTGAGAAGGAGCAAAGCTGCTTCTTCAGTTAGGAAGGTTTGGAGATGTGCCTTGAAGAAGGGGAAGAATTTGGACAAGCGGCAATGTCATGGGGGCGTGTGGCGAGTCAGAGAAGAGGAGAGGAAGGCATTCCAGGTGGAGGGAGCCAGGTGAGGTGGGAAAGGAGAGATGCCCACATGGGTTCAGGGGTTAGCAAGTAACATATTTGGCTGGAGTGGGTAGAAGAAATGCAGAGAAGGGAAAATGAGACAGAAGAGGTAGGCTGCTTTAAACTAGGAGACCTATTTCACCGGAGCAGCGAGTGTGAGTGCTCAGAAAGAACAACTCTGCTTTCTAGGAGAGGCCAAACTTCTCAGCTAAGGGAATTTTCCTTTGGTCTTAACAAAATGGCCAACATGACCACACGCTTGGATGTTCCATTTGTCAAATTACATCCTTTGCTTCGACAGCAAATCTGAGGCCCTGCGTGGGGAGCCGGGAGTGGGAGAGGTGGGACATTTTATTGGACAGTATTGAATTTGTTCAGACCCCTGCAATTCCCCTGGAAGGGGCCATGGGTACGAGGTCAATTTACCCTCTGACCCGGAGCCACAAAGTTGATAATCAGCCGCCACAGTCTATGGAGGAGATGAACTCCGTTGTGGAGCTGTTCAATAAATCTGCTATTAGCAGGGAAAGCGCTTACATGCACTTAAAAAAAATTAAACAACAAAATAAGAGCCGTTGATTGACAAGGCATCAATAAAACCACGCACGTGCACTGTTGACCTCCCCCACCCCCACTTGCCAATCTGTGTTTATTAGAAATCAGTTGCTATAAATAGCTTGTGGCAGAGAAAACAATGAGCTGCTCCTCAGACGTGTGATTGAGAAGTGGTAACTGTTTACTACTTGGCTCTTGGTCTGATTTCGTTGGTCATTTGCTGCAGATGAAATGAGGGGTGTCAGGAGTGAGGGGCTGTTGTCAGCAGCGGTTAATAATGTTCTACCCTCCACCTTTAAAGCAGAATTGCTAGCTCCCCACCTCAGATCTATTCTTCCTTTTTGCTGACCAACTGAACCCCAGTTTCTTTTCAGGGTAGCAATGTGCTTTGCTAAAAAGCAATGGCTTTCCCATATTTCTCTGAAGCTAGTGTGGACCACGCAGTTCTAGCCAATAAGACACAGCAGAGGGTTTTGGAAGAATTTTTGCTGGCCTAATACATATGCTGCCTCTTTCTCTTTCGTCCTTCCACGTTACTCCTGCCTGGAATGTAGATGTAAGTCTGGAGGTAGAGCAGCCATACTGTGACAATGAGGCTACAAGCTTGAGGATGAAGACCACGGTGGTAAGGATGGGGGAGCAGAAAGATGGATAAAGTTGAAGTCCCTGATGTGGTCATTGAGTCACTTACAGCTCTAGGGTGCCTATTCATAGACTTTTTGTTGTGTGATAAAAGTAAACTCTTACTATTTCAGCCACTGTAGAAGGGCTGTCTGTTAATTGCAGTTGCACACATCTCTAACAGATGCAAACTTATTCCAGAATCTCATCTCAAGCTTATGTTGCGAGTGTGCCCGGCATTGGCCAGTGTGCAATGTGGGTAAGGTGCACCAATATGGTGAGTAAGAGCAGAGTGTGGTGGCTTTTGAATCAGAGAGGTCTGGGTTCAAATCCAGGAGCCAGCTGCTCTTACTAGCTCTGTGACCTGGGTCAAGTCTCTTTATAGGTCTGAGCCTCACTTGCCTTATCTGCAAAGTGGGGTAATAATAGTCCTTACTCCATAGGTTATCATAAGTATTCAACGGTGAATGAAACAGCTCCATCTTGCAGGGAATAGAGGCCCTTGCCTGAGGAAGGATAAGCCACTTACCTGAGCCAGGTGGGCACAAGCATGGCTGAAGAAGGTCCAAGAAGCGGGTAGACACAGGAGACCAACCACTATGGAGAAAGCTCGAAACAGAGAGCATTGGGCTGGGAGCCCAGAGCCCCGGATCTAGTTGGTCACACACACACCCCCTCCCAGGATCTGAAGAGGAATGCCCTCGGTGTGGGTTGTGTCATAGATTGTCTTCCTGGGCCTTATTGTCATCTCCTCACACCTTCATCCCATGTCCTTTACTGGGCACGGCCCCAGGCCTGTGCTGAACGCTTTCCACTTCCTGCCTCATTTCTTCTCTCCTTACTCCTCCGAGCTGGTGGTGTTAGCCCCATTCCACAGAGGAAGAAACTGAGGCTCCTAGAGTTTATTCCTCGCCTTTATTTACTCAGTCCTTCCACAGGTCAGGGGCCTCCTATCTACCAGACCCTGTGCTAAGCTGTCTCTTATTTAATCCTCAAAAGGACATCATGGAATAGATACTATGATCCTCATTTTTCAGATGAGGAGACTGAGGGTCAGAGAACTTATTGAATTCATTCACTCTTTCAATGAATTCTGAAGTAGACCAGGTGGCTCCTCTATCCAGAAGCAGAAGTGGCCAGAGCACAGGCCAGGCCTGTGGTCTCCCTGGAAGGCTGTCCCTGCATGGCCGTTCCTCCTGGGGACAGGAGTGGCCCATCTTTCCCTGTCAACACGCCTGAGGGTGGCGGGTAGGTGGCGCAGGCCATCAGGTGCCTTCCCGGACCCCTGCCCTCTGGCCTGGCTCTCAGCTTTTCATCATTGGTGGCCCTCCCGGGTTCATTTCAACCTCATATTTGCTTGCCAAGGGAGGCAGGGCTGTGACCATTTTCCCCATCTGACTGATGAAGATTGAGGCGAGTCCCTTAGCCCGTGCAGTCTGAGATAGATGGCAGACTAAAGTGTGGTGGATCCTATGGTGTCCTGCTCACATCCCTTCATTAGGCTGATGCACTCAACCCGCAGTGACTGTCAGTGTTGGCTGCTAATGGCTCACAGGTGCCCGTGGAATTGTCTAGACAATTGTCCTTGGCCAATTGTAAGCCCCCTTGCCTGGGAGATTAAACTCCCCGGTTCCTGAGAGCAACCTGCAGCCAGTGATTGACTGACAGGAGGGGGCAAGAGCCAGAACACCCAGCCTCGGGGTGGAATAGCCCTTGAGTTGTAGTGCCTGCCCCAGGGCTCCCCCGAGGCAGACTCCAGCCAAGACCGAATCCTTGCTTAGCTCCTTCCTTCCCTCTGTCCTACTGCCCTTACTCTCTTCCTCCGGAGAAAACGAATCACCCGAATCCCTGTTCTAGGCTCTGCTTCTAGGAAACCTGACTGAAGGCATCTGGGTAAAACCTTTGGAATCATCTAGTCCCACTCCCTATTTTTATAGAATCCTACCCAGCCCCGATTGCAAGCCAGAGTGGGTTACTGGTCTCCATTAAAGCTCTTACTGTACTGCCTTGTAATTGTCTGCTATGCCTCTGTCTCTCTTGACTGATTAAAAGACACTCGAGGACAGGACTGAGTCAGCTTTGTGTCTTCCTGCTCAGTGCCTGCCCTTCATGAGTGCCCAGTGATAAGAACAACAGTGACATTACACAGAGCTAACATCAAGTGTTTACCATGTGTCAAGCCCAGTTCTAGTAACTTTACGTGCATTAATTCATTTACACCTCGCTACGATCCTCTTAAGTAGGAAATATTATTCCCATTTTGCAGACGAGGAAACTGAGGCCTGAGAAGAACTATGCAGGGGAAGAATCGAGACTAGAAGGCTGTGCCCCCGACTCCTCATTGGGGCTCTCTCTGTCCCTCTGTTCAGAGAGGAGACATCACTCCCACCTACAAGGTCAGGTGAAAATTGTTCAGAGGGTCCCTAACAGTGTTTCTACCTTGCCCTGTGGGTGTAAGAAGGTACCAGGAATGCTTGACAAAAGCAAACCACAACTAAACTAAACATCCCGGTCTCATAGCAGGAATCATGCAAAAATGAGTAGGAAAGATTGATTACGGAAGGTCAGATCTGAGCTCCAATCAATATTTCATCAGCTTAAGAAATGAAGGCCCTCCAGGAGCCCACCCACATGTGAGGCAGAGAACGAGGTAGGAAGGAAGCTCTGTCCTCATACTTCACCTGCCCCTCCCCTCGCAGGTATTTTTACCTCCACTGGAGACATAGCAAATCCTCGGATGCACATCTCCGCTCTTTCCACTCAGGAGCTGAGCCGTCTAGACAGTCTTGGCGTCTCAAGGCTACCAAAGACTTTAGGGATCATCTAACCCACTCCCAATTCAGGAATGATAATAATAGTACTAAGGTTAGTTGACATGTAATGGGCACTTACTATGTAACGAGCACTTACTACGTAACCAACACAGCTGAGTGTTCTATGTGTTTATTTCTCCCAACCATCCTAGGAGGCAGGCACCACCGATATCTCCAACTTGCAGAAGAGGAAATGGGGCACAGAGCTTGCTTAAGTAGGTTGCTTAAAATCATACAGAAAGTAAGTGTATTTGTTAGGGTGGCACTAGTTCTGTAACAAATAATGCCCAAAATGTTCATGCTTCACACAGTGAAATTTACCTGTAGACCCCCAACATTCCAATGCAGGTGTTTCTGGTCACTGGGTGGTGTCCTCTACAAGGTGCTTTGGGAATCCAGGCTCCTTCCATCTTGCAGCTCTGCTATCCCCTAGGGCCTCATCTCCGTCAACCGTACCCACCCAGTGAAAGGAGAGAGAGAGCATGAGAAGGCACACCTGCCTCTTAGAATCTTGGCCCAGAAATGACATGCATCACTTCCTTTCATAGCCCATTAATGAGAACCAGTGATGTAGCCAAATCCATGTGCAAGAGGGGAAGGCAGATAGACGCTTCTTAGGGACAACTCTTCAGTGTGGAATGAAAGGGATGAATTTGGATACAACTAGCCACTGGCCACGGTAAGTCCTCCCTGAAGGTAGGGAGACGGGGGAGGGTCAAGAATGGGCACTGCAACCTCACCTGTCTCTTTTAACCCAGAACACAAAAGCTTCTGTAGAACCCCTCCAGCAGACTACCACTTAGGTCTTATTGGCTAGAACCGGGTCACATGTCCATCCCTAGCTGCAAGGGAAGCTGGGAAAACAGAATAGGATTGTCACGATTAGCTTCCATCCATCATGTTCCATCACCTGGGACTGGGTACGTTACCTTCTGGAATGAAAACAGGATTCAATCAGTAAGGAAGAAGGAGAGGAAGTGGATGTTGAGTCATCACCTGCTTGAGTCAACCACACATTCATTTATTCAAAACCTCTTCCACCAATGTTAACTGAACACCTTCTCTGTGCCAGGCGCTGTACTTGCTGCTGGCAGAGGAACTTTATCTATCATCCAAGGCCGTCCTGAGTCTCACCCAACACCGCACTGAAACTGCCTAGCAGGAACCTTAGGGGAGATAGATCCCAGAAACACCTTCCAGGATCTTCCTCAACCTTTAGCCCCATTAGATGCTTTTGCCAAGTCAAGGTCATCTCTCCTCTTTGGGGTGGCCATAAACAAATCCCAGGCTCCAGTGTCAGACGTGGAAATAGCATGCCCACATGTGGAGGTTCTCTCCCACCAACTCCATCGGCAGAAGGGACAATGCAGAGCCAGGTTCACTACCCACCCGCTGCCCCTGTGCCTGGCTCCCTGGAGGCGAGCCGGGAGGGCCCTCTCCCAACATTCTGACGACTGAACCAAGTTCCTGTTCAGAATGTATATAAAGTTATTTGGGCCAAATTTCCATGTTAACTCTTCAGATCAGAAACGCTCAGTGTCAGTTAAATGTGGTTGGAATATAAGACAACAGAGGCAAGATCGAGAACGTGTGCCCTGATTTGATTTAACCCAGAGGAGAAATGCCTTTTCCCTTCTGCTCAGCTATAACATTCTACATATGAAGATATGTGCGCGCTTGCTCTCTGCCAGAAATGTCAACTGCTTTTGATCTCCCCCTTTTAGATATTAAAGTTTCCCCTGCTTGCCCCTTTGCTCAGCGGGCCCCTGAAGGGCTTTCAAACCAATAAACAAGCCCGGAGCTGCAGAGAGGGTGGAAGCTGTTTGCCTTTTTGAGCTGGAGCCCCCTGGCCCGAAGGTCGTGTTTAATCAGCCTCAAGATTTTGGTTAACATTGACCTGGAGTTTAAAATAGCATTTCAATAACCTCAGCCACTTCCTGCTCCCCCCATCAGTCGTCGGGGGAGGGAGACAGAGGCCCATGGGTTTGGGGGTTTGTGTGTTTGTTGTTAAGATTCTGTAGCAAATGAGCCGTGTTGGCTGGTGGCCATGGCGGAGAGCTGTTCTTGCCTTGGGGAGGGGCCTGGCCTGGACGCCGGGACGGGTCTTCAGTGCCCCTGGTAATAGGCCGTACTGTAGCAGAATGCCAGTTGGAGATGGAAGATGCCTTTCTTTCCTCTCTTCTTCTCAGACCCTAGAGATAGATAACGCTCTTTAGAAGAGCATGGGGCCACCCTGGTGTAAATTCTGTTATGCCCACAGTGTTGGGTGGAGGCGTTACAATCTTACTTACAAGCTGATCACAAACTCGCCCAAGACTGAAGATGGTGTGAAGCACTCAGTGCTATTCCTTCCCTGGGAGGGTCTCCCATCCACACAAAGTCTCCTGAGATGGGGGCTTGGCTGCTTCTGCTCTCTCTGGTGCTCCTCCCTCTTAACCCTCCCTCCGCAGGATCCTGGTCCTCCCATGGTGGCACCATTCCTTGCCCCATCTTTGGAACCTGGTGGTAGACAATCTCCATCTAAGATAAATTTGGCTCATCTTAATAGAGTCTGCCTAGTAAAGGATTCCTGCAATGCATTATTATACTTAGAAATACCCTCCTCCTCTGGCCAACCGGTGAGTCCACGGGCTCATCAGTATAGTGTCAAATAGTTCGTCCGCCCTGTATTCATAACCTAGGGTAGGCTAGGTTATGCTGTGATAACAAAACAACTTGCCTCCACCCAACAGAGGTTCGTTTGTCGCCCGTGAAAAGTCCTGCGCAGGTGAAGCAGCTCCAGACCAGGATAGCTGGTCTCCATGCAGTGACTCAGTGACCCAGACAGCTTCCACCGTCTCAGCACACGGCCTCCGTGAGCACTGAGGAGACAGCTGGAGGGAAGGTTAGAATCGGCTCTTGAACGCTTTGGTCCAGAAGTAGCACTCACCACCTCTGCTCACAGCCCCTTGACCAGGACTAACCACAGGGCCCCACTTACCGCAAGAGACTTGGGAAATATGAGGTATTTTACAGGTATTGGGTGAGCCGGACATTCCTCTGCCACACACCCCCACCCCTCCATGTCTCGGAACCCTCATAATCCCTAGGAGGACTCAAGGACTCTCTCAGGGGATGGGGAAATCCACCTCTGAACCTATTGTTAGGGCTGGACTGGGATATGCCAGAGCCTTGACGCAGAGGATGGAAGGCCCATCCCTGTAATAGTAATAAAAGCTAATATTTATTTAGAATTTTTTATATGCCAGGCATGTGCTTAACCTGTTCACGCATTGTCTCACTTTATCTTCTCAATGGCCCTCTGAGGAAGTCATTATTCTGAATTCCCTGGTTACTGAGGCTCAGAGAAGTTAAGTGGTTTGCCCCAGTCCCTTGGTCAATACTGGGCAGAGCCCGGGCTGTCGGACCCCCAAGCTCATGGTGCTGCATGCAGGTCACAGTCCCCAAAGCCCTGGGCTAGGCAGGTGTCAACTCCAAGAGGTCATTGCGTCTCCAGAGGGGACCATTTACAGCTTTTCCTGCAGAAGCTGGTGGCAACCAGCCTCAGCAATCCCCAGACCACTCCTCACGTTGAGCCCCTGCTCCTCAGGAGAACGAGGGCCTCAGCCACGCCTTCTCCACGGGCCCGGCATCTCCAGAGTTAGGTGCTCATAGCCTGGCTGCTCCAGTCCTGCCTCAGTGCTGGAGGACTTGGCTGAGGCTGTCACCAGGGCCTTGGCCCTCAGGCGAGCAGTCCTGGTGTCCAGGAAAAAGAGGTGAGCCAACCCAAAGGCCTGTCTCCCAGCAGTGGACGTGGGTGCCCAGACCCAGGGAGACGAGCCACCTCCTCATGGCTTTTCCCTTGTCACAGCCTCCCCTGCAGCTCGATGGAAGCAGTTTTTGTTCTCCATTAGGCCACATAAATGGGGACCTATGAGACTCAGATCCATAGCTAAATTATAAGGGTTTGGGGATGTTCCATTGTCAAATCCTGACCCAGGCCCCAGGAACTGGGTATGCATGTTGGGGCGAGGCTGGTTGGGTGGGGCAAGGAGTCCTTCCCTCACTCAGCTCCTCGTGGTTCCAGGCACTGTGTCCAGCCCAGAAAGAGGAATGAAACAAGGCCTCCTGCACTTGAGGAACTTCTAACCTCCTGCAGACAAATCATCCCAAGAGAGGAGGAAACTGCTATAGTTGAAGGAGATATGAAACGTGATGGGACCCCAGGGGTGGCAGTCACTTCTCGTGCTTAGGGAAGGCCTCAGTGAAGAGGTGATAAGGGTTCTAAAGGATTTCCTCTAATTTGGACTAAGGGGGTCAGGGTAAGAGAAGAACATTCCAAGCAGAAAGAGCAGCATGTGCAAAGGCCCAGAGGTCTGGAAATGCATGATGAGTCCTGAGAACGTGAATTTGCCCCACATGGCTATAAATTTAGGTACGGGGCATGGGGGGGCAGGGATGGAGGAGATGGGGCTGGAGGGGTATTTATGACTCTGGGGGAAATTCACATGTGGGTGGTATTTGACTTGGGCCCTCCTGCAGGTTGAAAAATGCTGCGATTTGGGAGTGAAGGTTCATCCTGGGCAGAGCCCCAAGGTCAAGGAGGCAGGGCCTGTGTGAGGAAGAAAGAGGGGCTCTGGCAGAGAGTATTATCTTCTATTGCTGTGTAACAAATTGCCACAACCTTCGCAGGTTAAATCAACTCCCATTTATTAGCTCGCGGGTCTGTAAGTCAGGGGTCTGGGGCTGGCATGACTGACTTCTCTGCTCAGGGTCTCACCAGCTGAAATGAAGGTGCAGGCTGGGGCTCCCGCTCTCCTCTGAGGTTCGGGGTTCTCTTGCAAGCTCTCTGGTTGTTGGCAAAATTCCTTTCCTTGTAACTGTGGGGCTGAGCTCCCCGATTTCCTGCTAGCTGTCAGCTGGGGCTGCTTTCAGCTCCGAGAGGGGCCCCAGCCATCGGCAGGTCGAAGCACAGATGCTTTCTTGCTCCAAGGCCAGCGCATCTCTCTGACTTCCCCGTCGGCAGCCAGTGGGAGAGACCCCTGCTGTTAAAGGGCTCCTGTGGCTGGGTCAGGATTACCCAGATTATCTCTGTGTCTGAAGGTCAACTTATTGGGGACTTTAATTACACCTGCAGAATCCCATCATAGCGACACCTAGATTAGTGTTTGATTGAACAGCCAGGGGTCGGGAATCTTGGGGGTCCGTCTTAGAATTCTGCCTACCGCAGGAGGAGAGAGGGAGTGGAGGTGCAGAGGACGGGGAAATAGAGTAACAGGCAGTCTTGAATGCAGAGGGAGCTTGAGGCTTGGAGGGCTGGCCTCAGAGAAGTGGTGTCCCCGGGGCCACTGCATGGGTGGACTGCATGGAAGGGTATTCCGGTCCGTGCAAGCTGCTGAACTTGATGGGCTACGCCTGAGGCTGAGCCCCCACTGGGCGTCTGAGTCCAGTGTGGGCGGGAAGGCGGGGCACACACCTGCAGGGAAGAGACTGGGCCCCACACGTCCCCCAGCCCCACCAGCCTTCAGTCTCTGCTGGGCCTTCTGGTACCGTAGATGACTAAAGAAGCAGGAAGCCCCAACCCAAGGCTCTGCCAGCCAGCTCACCTCCCCTCTGAGCCCTCCTGTTCCCACCACCCAGGGAGGAGACAGCTGGGCGACGCCACCGTCTCCCCTCTCAGGGCAGGCGTTACGTGATGGTCAATCAGGTGGGGCCACAAGAGGAGGCTTTGGGTTACAGTAGGGGGCGGGGGGCGTCTCCAGTTGCCTGGCACCTGGCCTTGGGATGATGAAGGCAGAGGAAAATTGCCTCCCGGGGGCACGGGCAGATAGAGGAGGCGGGCTCTGGATGGGTCAGTTTGCATATCAGTCGTATTCCTGGTGGGCCCTTTGCCAGCTCTAAGAATGGCTAGCCCAGGGAAAGGCAGTCTCTCCCCAGGAGAGGCTCAGGAGAACGACGTTTATTATAGTCACAGGTCACAGCACGCAGAGGGGCACAGGAGGGAGAAGACGGGAGCGGGGTGAGTACTCAGGCCACAGACTTTATTGGGGTTTTAGAAGGGAAAAGCAAAGCAGGGCAGGGAGAACCGCCTAGGAAGGCTGGTTGAATCACTTCGGTGGGCTTTGGGTTACAGTGGGGGGCGGGGGGCGTCTCTAGTTGCCTGGAACCTGGCCCTGGGATGATGAAGGCAGAGGAAAATTGCCTCCCGGGGGGGCACGGGCAGATAGAGGAGGCGGGCTCTGGATGGGTCAGTTTGCGTATCAGTCGTATTCCCGGTGGGCCCTTTGCCAGCTCTAAGAATGGCTAGCCCAGGGAAAGGCAGTCTCTCCCCAGCCAGAAATGTTTTTTAAGATGTCAAAACGTCATAATATACAGAAAATTAAAATATATAGTTATATGTTAAGTTAAAAATTAAATTAAAAAAATTAAAGTAAAAAATAAATTAAATTAAAAAAATATACACATGCAGTACACAGGCCCTAGTTAAAAGCAGGTAGTCAAAGCTTAGAACAGTTAAGACACATGATCTTAGGGGCATCCTCATCGTTTATATGAAACTGAGGCCCAGATACGCTAAGAGCTTTGCACAGGCTCAGAGTTGGTGAGGGACAGAGGGACACCAGAGCTGCGGTCTTCTCTTGTTCACTCACGCCCCTGTACCCCTCCCATCTCAAGTGTCTGTGTCTCCTCCTTTGCCTCCTTCTGGAAACTCTGGGGCTCAAGCCTTCCTGTCCAGAAAACAGACCCCAAACTCACTCCCCAGGGGCACCTGGGACTGGATGTGCTGCTCTGACAAGGTGGGAGCCCGGCAATTCTTCACCCGAAAAGCCAGGGCAGCGCGTCATTCAAAGGAAGGAACCGCAAAGCCTGCCTTGAGGAGGGTGGGGGCCTTGGTGCTCCAAACCTACATCGCACTGCTCCTGGGCCCCTCTCCACCCCCGTCTACACTGAGGCTCTAACCTGTTTCCTTTGTTTCTGAACCAGCTTTCTTTCCCCAATCCCAGTCAATTCTAAAAGATTTTCTTGAAATATTTTGGTGACTCCATAAGAGAGGAGGGACAAGCCTCTGGGGGTTAGTGCCCTGAATTGCCACACTGCCGGAGGCCACGCCTTGGGCTCCCCAAAGGGCCTGGGTCAGAGGGATTCCCTGGAAAGCACCCGGTGGACACAGCCTGGAAAAAGAAACCCCATCCCTGGCCCTCACTGAGCCAGCCCCATGGGAGTCCAGGCAGGTGTGAGCTTCGGTGCCCAAGTGGAGGGAGCTGGTCATATTCCCTCTGAGCACATGGAAACAGATGCTGAGAAGCCTGAGGATTACTTGCCTGGCAGGCGCGGCCTGCTAATTAAGTTTTACTGTTTACCTCTGGGAAGAAAAGGGCCTTCCTGGCTGTTGCGAGAGCCTGACCCCTCCCCTCTCTCCTTTCCCTCCTCCACCCCAATCAGGCCTGGAAACCCTTCTGGCTCTGGGAGCAGGGCAGTAAATCTCTGGGGTCTGGAGAAGGGGAGAAAGTACAGACGGCCATGCCCACCCCCCCAGGCTGCCCCTGCAAGTTAAGAGCAAGGCCAGGGGGTAGGGGCAAGAGAACGGAGTAGTTCAGCCACAGCCAATTAGCTCCTTCTAGCTACTGGACCCTGGTCTCGCTGAAGGTCATTCTCTCCATTTGTAAAATGGGGGAAATAATGACGCTTATTGCTGAGGATTGTTGGGAGGATTAGAGGAGAGAGCGTTTGTGCGGAAGAGCCTGCTAGATGCCCACCCAATGTTCATCTGACCCTTCCTCATTACCTACAGGCCCATGATTCTTTATTTGGGCAGCAAAGTGCCTGAATAAAAGACTATGTTTCCTGGTCTCCCTGGCAGCTAGGGATAATCCAGGAGATGTGATTGGAAGTTATTGATGCTGGTGGAGTTTCCAGGAACATTACAGGGTCTGCCCCAACTGAGAGACAAGCCTACTGCTCTTCCCTCTGTGCTTCATTCTCCTTCTTGCTTGGAGTGTAAACATGATGGCCGGAGCTCCAGCAGCCATTGTGGAGTATGAAGTTATCTTGAGAATGGATCCACATGCTAAAGAGGGTGGAACAAAAAGATGGAGATGTTATACCAGCCCTGGATTATCTATTTCTGAATTTCTGCTAACGGCTGGAGAATTAGCCTCTATTTTTGTTTAAGTCAGTGGTTCTCAAACTCGAGCATGCCTTAAAACTGCTTGGAGGGCTGGTTAAAACCAAGATAGCTGTGCTCCAGTCCCAAGAGTTTCTGATTCAGTAGGCCTGGGGTGAGAGGCCTCAGAATTCTATTTCTAACATGTTCCCAGGTGATGCTGATGGTGCTGGTATGGGCACCACACTTTGAGAACCACTGGTTCAAGTCACCATCACTCAGGTTTTCTATTTTATGAAATAGAGCCCAATCCTAACTTACACAGCAGGGTAAGGGCTTCACACTCATTAAATGCAATTAACGTTTTTGTACAGAGATGATGTAGTAGTGAGGGGCCACCTAGTTCCCCCCTGGGACCCAGCTGTGGGCATGAATCAGAAGCTCAGGGGGCTGGAAGGGGGGGCAAAGCTGCCGTGATGGCCAGCCTGTGCAGCCCACCGAAGGGCGGCCTTGACCTCAAGAACCCCAAAGGAGACTGCGTTGTCCCAAGGCCTTTGTGTGGGTTGTCCCAAGGTCCCCATGCCCAGGCCCATCCTATAGCGTCTCCTCTTCCACAGAGTTTCCCAGAAACTTAACAAGTATGCGCCATGATGAGAAAGATCTTCTTCAAGCAGGGATCATGTGCAGTGCCAAGCGCTCTGCGTGTATTATCTCATTTCATCCTCATGACCCATTTCACAGACAAGGAAACTGAAGCTGACAAGACTAAGTAACTCGTCCACAGTCACAAAACACTCGTGAGCCATGGAGCCTAGACTAGAACTGTAAATGCCACACACCGAGTAACTATCTAAGCCTGGAGTCACCCCACCCTGCACTGGGCTGTGCTCACCTGTGTCCCCAGGACAAGAGAGCCAGAGGGCCTGGGGCAGTTTTGGGGGAGGATGAGGGGAGAGTCTGGGGCCACCCTCCCACCCTGTGTCCCTGGACCCTCACTGAGGGCTGAACACCAAGCCCTGGAAAGGGGGAGGGGAGGCAGCCCCTCCGGGCAGGTGGGCCGTGTTGATGGATTGGAAGCCTGCCTTTCCCGAGAGGAGGGGGTCGGTGGCCCCGCGCTGCCAGCCGTTCCAATAAAATATGAAGATCCAAACTCCAGGCAGTCCTCTCCCCACTGAGCGATGACCCTGTAATTGGCTCTCGAGTTGGTTTGATTTATCAACTCCAACCTGGGCAGCGGGAAAGGGATGAATTAGCTCCAGGGCCTGCAGATGAGAGCAGGGTCCCCGGGAACAGCGATGCCATGGGCGTGGGGCCGTTTGTCACCACCAGGCCCTGCTTAATTGTGGGAAGATGAAGCGAGGACATGTCGGGTTGCGCTGTATAAATCTTTTTAGTCTTTTGTGGTGCAGCCGGGGGCCTAGTCGGCCCGGAGGATGCTCCCATTTGGAGGGGGGTGGACATGGCCCTGCTCCCCTGCCCCCACCACTCCATGGAAGACCTGACTTGGGCACAGTCCTCAAAGAGGACCCTTTAGGGAGGGACTGGAGAGCTAAGCGGTGTTACAGCCTCGGGGGAACCTAGTGCACTCTGCGGTCAGAGTGTCCTGGGTTCAAATCCTGGTTCTGCTGTTTACCAGCTGAGGGACGGTGGGCACGTCATGTAATCCCTCCCTGCTGGGCATCAAGAGTAAGAGCGCAGACTCTGGAGTTCACTTTGAGCTCTGCCCCTAACCAGCTGTGTGGCTTTGGGCAAGTTACTTAATCTCTCGGTGCCTCAGTTTCCTCATCTGTAAAATGGGAATAATAACAGTACTTAACTTATAGGGCACTGTTAGTTTCTAGGGCTGCCTTGACAAATTGCCATTAGCTAGGTGGCTTAAAACAACAGAAATTTATTCCCAGTGCTGGAGGCCAGAAGTTTGAAATCAAGGTGTCGTCAGGGCCACGCTCTCTCTGCAGGCTCCAGGGGAGAATCCTTTCCTGCCTCTTTCCCCTTCTGGAGGCTCCAGAGTCCCTGGCTTGTGGCTGCATCATCCCCGTCTCTGCCTTGGTCTTCATACAGCCTTCCCCGCTTCTCTGCCTGCTCTCCTCCTGTCTCTCACGAGGACGCTTGTCATTGAGTTTAAGGCCCCCAGATAGTCCAGGATGGTCTTGTCTTAAATTTCTTAACTTAACTGCATCTGCCAAGACCCCTCTTCCAAATAGGGTCACATTCGCAGATTCCGGAGGTTACAACTTGGACCTATCTTTTTCGGGGCCACTGTTCAACCCGCTACAAAGACTGGTGTGAGAATTAATATTTGTGAAGTTCTTGGAAGAGGGCCTGGCACATAATAAGTGCTACACAAATATCTGATACGTGAGTGTGTGTGTGTATATAGGTATAATATATAAAACATTATCTCTACATATTATATATTTAAATATATAATATATTTATTGATGGATTTAATACATGTAACATTGATTTATAACATATTACTGTATATACTAATACATATACATTAACACATATGATTGATGTACATCATGTATGTGTGTATAGAAAACAGTGGTACACGTGTTGTGGCGTCAGGCTATCGTGAGACTTAGAAGCGATGATGAGCTTACAGTCTCTGTCCCTGGGCTCAGGGCACAGTAAAGACCCACCGAATGGTAGCTTGTGTCATCATGACTTTGTGCCAGGTCTGGGGACGGGATGGGGCCATCATTCAACCGTCCCACAGGTATTTATTGAGCATCTATTATGTGCCAGGTACTGGTTAGGCACTGGGAATCCAGAAAGGATAGCAAAACATAGCCCCTGACCTCACAGAACTCACATTGTAGTGGGGAGAAGAGACAAATAAGCAAACGTATATAATGTCACGTCAGCCAGTGATAAGGAGCAAGGAAGCAAGAATAGCAACTGTGACCCCAAATCACATTGTGTCCTGGTAGAGAGTGGACCCCGTGGGGAGACAGCTAGGCAAACGGATAATCCCAGCCTCCCTTCTTAGGGGCTGCCAGTGGGGAAAGGGGGTGTGGCCCGTGGCGGAATTCTAGAAGCCTTCAGGGTGGAGGGAAAGAGGTGGGTCTGGAAGTGTGGGGAGGGTCCACCAGCAGCAGGAAGGTGTGGAGGAGGGAGGCATTTTCCACATTTTCATATGTGTCTTAAGTGTCCAGCCTGCAACTTCAACCTCTAACTAGACCTTGAATCCCCTGAGGAGACAGGAGTGTAAGGTGGAGGGCGCATACCTCCTGCGCCGGGCGTTGGGCTGGCCCCTTACACACTTTCTCTCGCCAAAGCTTCCCCCACGGTGCAATAAGGATGATTTTAATCCAGCCTATCTTATAGATGAAGAAACCAAGGTTCAGAGAAGTTAAGTAACTTGCCCAAGGACACACAGCTAAGAAGTAATGCAGAGATCCTCATGCCTGGTTTACCTACTTTATCCAGGTCTCTGCTCAAAGGTCCCCTCTCACGGAGGCCTTCCCTGACCACTCCATCTAAGGCGGCACCCCCTCTCTGTCTCTATACTGTCATTCTACCTTATTGTTCTCTGAAGCCTGTATCCCCACCTGAAATATTATGCACTTGGTTGCTGTCAGTCTCCCCTGCTCCCGCCTGAGAGTAGGGACCTGGTCTATTTTGCTCACTACTGTAATACTGGTGCCCAGAACAGTGTCTGGCACACAGTAGGAGGTCACTAAATGAATGTATTGAATAGATGATGATGTCAGGAGCTGCGAGTGAGGTATGCTTCCATTTTATTGATGATAAACTGAGATTCAGAGAGGTGAAGTGGCTTGCCTGGGGTTACACAGCTCGCAAGCATTGTTGGGTTTCGAAAATGTGCTTCTTCGTGATCCCAAAGGCTTTGGATTTCCCCCACACCATGTTGCCTCACCCAGGCACCCTGAAGCAGTAACAGCCTGGGGCTGCCAGCATCCCTGCACCCAACTTGGTCCCCAACGCAGCCCAACGGGGGTCCCTGGAGCATGATGTGAGGGTTCCACTCGCTCCTCTCCAGTAGTGACAGGAAGATGGGTCCCTGGCATCAGAGGTCTGGTTCTAGACCAGTTCCCTCTCGTTGAGCTGTGTCACCTTGGACAATCCTCCTCCCCTCTCTCGCCTTGACCCTGGATCCAAAGAGACGCCCAGGAGCCCCCCCACCATGAGAGGGTGAGGGTCACCGCACAGGGCTCTGAGCCCCTACTCTGGCCACTGCCTTCACCCGGGGCAGCTCAACTTACCTGTTCCATAGATCCAGCTTTCTAGTAAGACATTGCTTGATACACACCTATTAGACTAGTGGGGAGAATAACAATACCAATTGCTGGTGAAGATGTGGAGAACTAGAACTGTCACTCAATGCTGGCAGGAATGCAAAATGGTACACCCACTTTGGAAAACAATTTAGCAGTTTCTTAGACAGTTCAACATATGCTTACTATGTGATCCAGCAATCCCACTTTTAGGTATTTACCAAAGAGGGAAAATAACATATTTATGCAAAAACTTGTGCACAAATGTTCATGGAGACTTTATTTGTAATAGCCAAAACGTGGAAACAACCTAAATGTCCTTCACGGGGGGAATGGATAAACAAACTGTGGGTCATCCGTATAATGGAATACTGTGTTGTTAGTGCTGTCCAGTGGATTCTGACTCCTGGTGACCCTGTGGACAGCAGAGTGGAACCCTGCTGGTCCTTTTATGCCATCCTTTCACCTTCTGGTGCTGTATCAGACAATGCTCCACTGCTATTCATAGGGTTTTCATGGCCAATCCTTCCAGAAGTGGGTGGCCAGGTCCCTCTTCCTAGTCTGTCTTAGTCTGGAAGCTCCGCTGAAACCTGCCCACCATAGGTGACCCTGCTGGTATTTGAAATACCTCTGGCAATAGCTTTCAGCATCACAGCAACATCAGCCACCACAGTGTGACAACCGACAGACGGGTGGTATGATTCCCTGACCGGGAAATGAACCCCGGGCCGCAGCAATGAGAGTGCAGAATCTTAACCGCTAGACCAGCAGGACTGGCTAATGGAATACTACTCAGCCATAAAAAGGAACAAACTACCAATAGCAACATGGATAAATCTCAAACGCATTATGTTAAATAAAATGGCAGCATGACGTGGGATGCCATTTACACAACATTTTGAAAACAGCAAAACCCCATAGAAAGAAAATGATTAGTGGTTGCCTGGGTGGGGGAGGGCCGAGCTCAAGGAGACTGGGAGGACTTTGGGGGATGATGGAACTCTTCTATATCTAGATTGTGGTTGTAGTAACAACTGTGTTTGTTAAACTAGCAGAATTGTCTGCTCTAAGGGTGAATTTTACTGAATGTAAATTATACCTTAATTTAAAACTTAAAAAAAAAGTCATCTGAAGAAAAGATCCTGTTGCTACAAAACAAAAGCTGGCCAGACTGGGGCAGTCTACAGGGCCTTCCCACCCCACCCCGTGTGGGTTCCTGGGAAGAGTCAGCGGCTGCCCTCCCCGCTCTGAGCTGAGGCCAGGGCCTTGGTTTGCGGGTCTGACACCCTGCGTCCGAGTGTCTGCAGGGACCCTGCCTGGAGACGCTGGTCCCCACGCCGTCCCTGCGTGGCCTCCACTGAACAAACACTGACCCCTGCTGTCTCCTCTGTTCCTCCTTCCCTCCAGCCTGGTCTCGGGGCCCCAAAACTGTGGTCCACCCCTAGGTCTGGGGGAGCCTGGGGCTTGGAGGCGGGGAGCTGAGCTGGGACGAGAGCTGGTGTCCAGTGCTTCTAGGGGTTGGGAAGGTGCTGGAACTGGACTTTTGTCCTGAAGCCTCCAGCCCCCTCCGGGCACTGGGCCAGGGGCAGTGAAGACCTGGGGCGGGAAGCCCAGGGGCTCCCAGGACACCCTTCTGTCTGCTTGCCTTGTCTGGATTTCCCTACCCGGCTTGAGTATCAGGAGGAGGAGGGTATAAGAGGGTCCATGGACGGGGCAGCAGGAGGGGGCAGACGCACAGAGGCCACCGGCCTGGCTTTGCTGAGGACAGCAGGTTAAGTGCTGCCCCTCTCTGGGCCTCAGTCTCCCTAGCTGTTAAGTGGGAATGTCAATCCCTGCCCTTCTATTTCCCCCATTTATCCATTTGTGTACTGAGCACAGCACCCCAGTGGGGTCTGGGCATAAAGGGATGACAGCCGCTGCTGGGGTCCCTGCCCCAACCCGAGCCCATAGACCCACAGTGACTGGAGGTTCACGGCAAGTTGTGGGCATGCCCAGGCCTCGTCTAGGGGAGGGCTTGGCACTGGTCTCTTGGCTCCCTCTGGGGCTGCCCCGGGGGAGGAGGTGAGGAGAGGCCAGCCGGGAGCTGGGGTGGGGTACAGGACAAGATGGGTTCCGGACTTCCTTGGCAGCTTCTCCCCGACCCTCCCATCCCCGGGCCCCCTAAACCTGTCCCTGGATGATTCTCAGATGAGATGACACCAGCCCTTCCCAGCTACCTCCGGGGTGAGCATGCCCAGGGAAAGAGGAGACCCATGGGGCCCGGAACAGTGTGACTGGGATCGTGTACTTATGTGTGTGCACTTGCACGCGTGGGTGTTTGCACGTGTGGAGCTACATGTGTGTGTGAGTGTGTGCGTGCCTGTGTGTGCACGTGAGTGTTTGTGGATGCATGCTGTGGCCTTGCGTGTATCTGCTCCTGTGTTTGTGCGTGTCTGTAAGGAGAAATGGACACGGCTGTGTGGATCTCCGCATCCGTGCATCGCCTCAGGCATGTGTGGGTGTGAGTGCAGGTGTGTGTCCATACGTGTGTGTGTCTGTGGATGTGTGCATGACATCATGGCCTGCGTATGCCTCTGTGTTCCCGTGGATGCTCATAACCTGTTCTGCGCGCATTGCGGCATGAGCTTACGTACGTATTTCTGGACCTGCAGGTACGTGCTGTGTGTCTGTGTGTGTCTGGGAGTGGCTGTGTGCTGTGGGTTGACGAGTCTATGATGCATGTTTGTGCGTGGGTGGTGGGGGCAGGGCTACCAGGATCCACATCCCCTCTGCACCCCCAGGACCCTTGTCTGAGGAAGGGGCTGCTGCCCCGGCTGCCGTGTGCTGAGAGCCCCGCGAGCACTCAGCTGCCTTCTTCTGGGGGACAAAGCGGAGCCTCCCCAGGTAACAGCCACCCCCGGCAGGGCAGGGCTGGGCCCGGCACAGTCGGCCAAACACTGATCAGCTCCCTTCATGTGGTGGCTCAGACCTATTTCTGTCTTGTTTGGCTCATCCTGGCCGGGTGTTCCCGGCCAATAATGCCCCGTTTCCCCGCCCGGCTATTTTGGCTAAGGAATGTGCTGTTTGTGTCTCAAGCAGAAAACCGAAAACCCCCATTATGGTTAGCTGCCCTGCGGCTTCGAGCAGCCACTCATTTATTTAGGTTTCTCCTGGTCTATATTTGTCGACGGATGACATGTTGAACTTGGAAGGCACGGGCTGGGGGGACCGGGGCCTCTTTAGGGCGGCTGCAGCATCATCTCAGGCCTGCCCACCGCCCAGGGCAGTGTTTGACTTCTCCGTTAGGGGGAGCTGTCCTTTGTGCTCTCCTCGTCCCCCCGGGGCTGCCCAGCACCCCTGTGCGTGGCTCCCCCAGGCCTTTGGACTCATTGTGCCGTCCAGGCCTGCCCTCTCTTCTCCCAACTGGCCTCAGCTGCGAGCCCCCTTGGCTCCGCAGCATTTCTAGAGCCCTGATCCACACACCCAGAGCAGCGTGGGGGCAGTTAGGGTACAGAATCTAGGACAAAACTGTCTGGTTTAATCCCTGGCTCAGCCGTCCGCTGGCTGGGTTACTCAAGCGAGTTACTTATCTCCTTTGTGTCTCTATCCCTTCAGCCATGAGGTGCGAGGAATACTCTACTTCACTGATTTTTCAGACACACGTTTTCACACTCTGACGTTGGCCTTACAATCAATAGTGTGGCTTGTTTCGTTGGCCACATTTTTTCTCTGTCTTAATGGTACATAAAATAATGGTGTGGTTCATAATCACTGGTGTTTAGGATTCTACGAAATATGCTAGGACTAGTGCTGTAACAGATGGCGCATTCAAATGAAGATAATATGAGGGGCTTTTAATAAAGGGACACAGAGGTGTGGGCAGGATGGAGGGAAACCACAGGCCCTAGAGAGATACCTGGGACTAGTCAGAGAGGGGATGTTGTGACCTCAGATCTCAGGAAGGAGGCAGGAGGAGTGGTTTCCAGAACGTTGAAGGAGAGAGTTGGTGCAGAGGACCATTGAGAGCAGTGACCTTCAGTGGAGAGACACAGCCAGGCTGAGGCAGGCTATTGGCTCCATCATCTATTAGCTGTGTGACTTAGGGCAAGTTATTTAATTTATCTGTGCCTCATTTGCAGTTTACTCATCTGCAAAATGGGCGTAATAATGGTTCTTACCTCATAAGATTGTTGTCAGGCTTAAATAAGTAAAGACACGTTTAGAACACCTCAATATAGGCTGCCTATTATTATCATCATCCCAGTAATGGCACCTGGAGTATTTCTTTCCGCCTTGGTGTTCCAAGCTGCCCTGGTTCCTATCCTAACTCCAAAACTGACTCTCCACCCCCCTCTCTGTCCTCTGAACTACTCAGTGTTCCTGCAACAAGTTCCTTTTTTGCTTAAGTTAGCGCAAGTTGATTCCTGTTGCTTGCCACCAGAAACCCCTAACTCTATGGTGACACAGCGAAGATACAGGACGGGGCCACGGTCCCCTCCCCAGCAGACACCAGCGATGCTTTATTGCAGAGGGCCAGCCCCCCTCACCCCCCCACCGGCCCCCAGAGGACCAGCGCGCAGATGGCAAGCTACCGTGGAGATCCTCTGACGGACGTGGAGGAGGAAGGACCAGAGCGCTATTCCTTCCACTTTTCCTTCCTCCTTTTCCCCTTCCTCAATCCCCCAGCACCTCAGCACTAGCCTCGAATATTCCAGGGCGCTGGTTTCCCAACAATTGCATCCACAGCCCACTTAGGCCAAAAGAAAGCCCCAGACCATCCATCTCACCCTCTGCCCTGCCAGAAGGAAAGAGAAGGTGGTGGTAACATTGAAGGGCCCCGTGGGAGCTCTTGAGGGAGCTTTTGCACACATCTGCTCTAGAAATAAGGGCCTAGGGGTGGTTCATAACCAGACTGTGGCACCTACATGCTCCAGAGTCTGGAAGTTATTGGAAAATGATAGGCCCCACATGCCACTGGTGCAAATACCCATCCCTACATGCTGTGGGGTTAACCAACGACCCGCCACAAGCTGCGCTGATGACGAGCGAACCAAACCGACGGCGATGCATAATTAGAACGTAAGAAGAGCAGCTCCTGAAAGCCAGAACCGGCCCGAGGCGGCCCTGGCGGTGCCCGAGCATCTCGCGGACGGCATCTCCGCCTGCGGGAACATGTGGCAGCAGTTGGCCGTGCTGCCAAGTGTGGCACGGCGGCCTGGCTTCTTAGCCAAGTGCTGAATCAAGTCTTCGGGACACTCGCTTAACCTGCTAATTTTCATTTATAAATACCAAATTTTAGCAGCCCTCGTTGACTCACTGGGTCTGTTAGTGAGTGGCTCTTTGTTTATAGAATGGTGTATCCTTTGCTGAAGAAACACTCGTCACCTGAAAAACCGCTGTGTTGTAGGGAAAACAGCCATCATGTAAACGTCAGAAGACCTGGGTTCGAGACCTAGTAATGTACAGTCTGAGGCTCCCAGTCTCGCGGGAAATGACGGCGTGATGTTACATCAGCTGTGGCAGGCTGGTGTAGCTGCCACAAGCCCATGCCGCGGGCTCAGCAGGAGCTTCGCATTGCACTGTGGGAATTTCCCAGGAGGGGCAGCAAGGCCAGTGGCTTCAACAGCTCAGGGATATTTTCAAGAACCTGGTTCTCCCTGTCTCTCTGCTCTGTCTTCCTTGGCATGGCTCCCTCCTTTGTGTGTCATTCTGAGAAGCACACACACAAGGATGTTATTAGGGAACCGCCTTGGAGAGGAGACTGGGGAGAGCTGGGTGAGACTGCACTGCAAGTCTGACCCTGAGCTGGGAGAGAGGGCGGCAAGGCTGGGTGGAAGTGTCCCGGACCCCCATGCAGGGCTACGGAAGGGTCAGCGAGGCTGTCGGGGAGTCCAAGAGCCAAAGTCGCCAGAGTCTCCATTGGAGGAGTCCCGTGTCTCCCTGGAACCAGACGTCTTAGTATCCCTGCCGGGCTCGTTCATTGGCTGGGAGCAGCCCGTGGGAGGAGTGCAACGGTGGAGGCGGGTTTCAGAGCGCGGCAGCTGCAGCCCTGGGCCCCTTCACCGTGGTCCCTGTGGTTAGAAGTCTGCAGGGGGAGCCTCTGCTGAGCTTCTTGGCCGTGCTGCCTGCCCGCACTCCAGGGCACTCCTGACGGCCCTGGGGACTATGTGCCCGCTGGGACTGAGTCCCCCGGTGGGTCTTCTGGCCTCACAGAATATATCCATTCCAGCATGCCCACTTCCCTCAGCCTCATTCCTCCCTCTGCCACCTGCCAGAGCAACTCGGGAATTCCCACTTTGCTGGGAAGCAGACTCTGTTTTTTCTAGGCTTCTCACGACCACCCCAGTTACGAGTTGGTCCCATCCCCCAGGGTCCTTGCTGGAGTGTGAAATTCCCATGCCCCAAGAGAGTGCCCTCAAGTCAATGAATTCTTGTTTATCTTGTTTTACGCTCCAGCCTCCTTGAACAAGAGCCCTTAAACCCAACCCCAGGAGCACGCCCCAGGCTGCTGCCTGAGCCAGGACACACCGCTAATTCCCGCATTTCTTCGGCTGCAAGGCCCTTTCCCTCCATCTCAGGCTCAGCGGTGATGCAAGATTTCACCCCAGTCACCAGCCTGGCAGAGGAGCTCCCAGGGAAGCGATTGTTGCCTTGTGCGGAGGGGCTTCTGTGGCATCTCCCAGCGTGGAGGAAGGACTAGCTCTTCTGAGGGAGGGAGGCTCCCCCTGCAAGCCCCGAGGGCCCAAGGGGGTTGCACACTCCACATTCTCAAGGACATCCATCCAGATGTCCCCTTTCTGTATTCCATGATCCCAGGTTTTCCCAACCAGGACCCTGGCTTTTACGAATCAGAACCACCTCGGCATTGCATCCGGGCGACTCTAGCACTGAGCCCCCACCTTTCGCTCAGCTGGCTCTGCCCTTCCAGGGCAGGTGATAAAGGCCTCTTTGTCAGCTACCCCCAAGGCCCTCTGGTCCTTACATTTGCTATTAACTGCCCATGAGTAACCCTCGGTCTCTCCTTATTCATCCACAGGCAGCAGGGGTCAACAGAACTTAGCATTAACCAGCCAGCCCCGCTGTCTTTGTGGACATCGCTCATTGTTTTCAAATGCCTGCGCCCACCATCGCACTTGCCACAGCGTTCCCCTCCACCAGGACCTTTCCCAGGTCGTCCTCAGCGGGTGAAATCTTTAGCAACCGAGCCACCACTTTGTGTCAGGGATTGTCTGGCTCCACCCACCAACCAGCGTGAGGTCCTCTTCTCCCCCTAGGTGCTGGAGGAGCCAGTCCCAAATTCCCATCTTACCGCCTGTTTTCTCAGGCCGCTCCTGGTGCCGTGGGAGTTAGTCTCAGAAAAGAAGAGGCCAAGGAAAGAGAGAGGAAAGGGATACTGGGGAAGTGTCCTAGATTGCCGGGCAGTCTAAGCGGGTTTGACAAGGCCGTCATGGAGTGCTCAGAGGAACGGGCCTGGCATGGCACCCCTGCTACACACAGCCATGGGCTGGGAGCCGCCAGCGGGAAGCGCGACTTTGGCAAAGGTGGCGATGGGTTTCAGAGCAGCCAAGACACATGCCCACCTTCAGAGCAACAAGAATCCGGCAGAATGCCACAGGCTGACTGGTTCAGATAAGCTCAAGTCCCCTCCAGGAGTCGGGAATTGGATGGATGGATCCTGAACAAGACCTGTGCTGTCAGGAGGCGGGAAAGAGCAAGGTGCTGGGAAGGCCACCTGCGGTGTCTACTGCAGATGCGCTCTTAGAAAGAATAAAACCCCTTCTTCCTATAGGCAGAGGCCTAAGGTGAAGATGGGAGAGATGTACCTGGGGTCTCACTGTGAATTGGAGCAGAGACAGGACTGGGACTCACGTCAGACGCCTCCCAGAGCGGGTCACACACCATCCCGTCCTGGGAGCCTTGGCATGCCCAGGGCTGAGCCTCGCGGGGGGCATGGGCCCTGCTCCTTACTGAGCTGGCCTGAGTCTGCCCTCCCTTGTCAGAGTTCTCTGCTCGGTTAGCCATTCGGGTTTCCAGAGCCCCACCTGGGGTCTGGCCACTTCTCCTGGAACGCTGGGTCAGCACGCAGGCGTGAACTCATGGCCAGCCCTGGCGAGATATTTTTAGAGTGATTAAATGCAGCAATAACTCCTCACTTTCTCTTAAGGCTCATTTCCTATTTCTCTATTAAAAGGAATAAAAACCCATCCTGGAAGGCTGCCCGACACCCTCTTTGGGGAAGGAGGTGGGACCGGACGCCGGGCAGTGCTGTCAAGGTCAGATGGAGTTGGCCTGTGAATCCTCCACGAGGCCCGTGCGACAGAGCAGCCGCCCCCACCTGAGCCGGCTCTCCAGAAGCCGTGTCCGAGTCCCTTCCGCTGTGCCCTGGGCACCAGGGATTGTTCAACAAATAGGGCCAGACAGCCGACCTTCCTGGGGAGGCTCGGGAGGCAGCTTTATCTCCCTCTCGTTTGCAGCCCCTAAAACACATCTACATCCCTGTAGCCCTGGAAGGTCTACACGCAGGCGTTTTCTCTTGTTGGGTAAGCAGAGAGTTAATTCCACCCTTAGACATTTCTTCTTGGGGGTTGTCTCTCTGCAAGCCACCTGCTTTAGGACAGAAATACCCCTAGGACAGGAGATCCACTGTCAATGTGACTTAGGTGGGGAAGAGTGTTGAAGCCAGGTTCGGAGGCCTGAGTTTGAATCCTGAATCTGCCATTTATAAGCTGAGTAATCTTGAGAAAACCATGTCCCCTCTCTGAGTCTCAGTTCCCTTACATATCCGCTGTGAACAACAATCTTTATACCTGGGATCTTGTGAAGACTATACTGAATAATGGTTTAAGAAAGTGCTTTGGAAGCTGTGGGGTTGTCTGAGTCAGGTTAGGTTAGGCTGTGCTGCAGTAACAAACCCTGAATTCTCAGTAGCTTAACATATACTTATTCCTCTCTCACGTCAGGTTCTCTGGTTCCATCTTTTGGCTTCACTCTCTCAACTCATGGCTTCCCAAGTCACGGTGGCAGGGGTGTGAGATCTGGAGGGTCCCCCCCCCCGAACTTTAAATGCTGTGGCCCTGAAATGGTGCTCATCACTGCTGCTCACAGCCCATTGGTCAGAATTAGTGCATGGCTTTACCTGATGGCAAAGAGGCGGGGAATGTAGGGTAACACATGAATATTTGGTGAGCTGTCAATGTTTCTGCCACAAGAGAGTTCTACGATTAAGAGGAATTATTATTGTTTGTAATGATGATACCTAGAACGGCTTTCTCTGACTCTGGCCTACATTTATTGGGATCAGGAGCAGGGATGGTGGAGCATTGAAATTGCGTACGAGACAGGATGAGGGTCCTGAATGCTCAGGACAAGAGGGAAGGAGCCAAAGAAAATATTTGGCCACTTGTTGAGTGGGCAAACATGGGGTAAGGGGCAGAGACCACCTGGAATGCATACTCTGCTGGATGTAACCTGGCCTCGGGCCCCAAGGTATCTCCTGCCTGGCACCCTGTCGCCACAGGCCAATGGCTCCTGCCCAGGGTCTCATTAGCACCCCCGGGGCCTCACCAAAGCCAGCCAGGATCCCTAGGTTCTTAAACTATCTCTGGCTAGAGACTTGTTCTGTTTTTAATCTCAAACCTGCCATGGAGTTTTGTAAGATACGATAAAAGCAAATTACTGGAGAGGTGAAGCAGTCTAGAAATGAACCTAGAAAACAACAACAATAAAAGCCTGGATGAAATGTTCTAGAAAATACCCCAGTCAGCATAAATAATTTTGAAAATTTTCTAGAAAATAACAAAATCTAAATAAAATAATCTAGCGACTAAAGAAATCAAGTAATTTGTTGTGAATGTTTGCAAATTACAATAAAAAAGCATTACTAGGAAAATGAGATGAAGAACAACGCAACTTGTCTGAATCCCATTCGACGAGACAAGTCCGTTGATCAAGCATGCGGATGCGGTGGCAATGTCACATTCCATACAAGTTGAGCGCCCCTCTGGATTTCCGAATTTATCTCGTGGTGGATCAGCTGCAAAGGTTTGTGGCTTGGCGCTGGTCTCTGAGCACACTTCAGTGGCCCTGCTTTCGTTGCAAACTCTTGGTGGGCAGAGCCTGCATTTCCCTAAGAAAACATGGGAATACCCAGTCCAGCAGCCCTCAGTGTGGGAGATACAAGACCCTGGAGGAGGCTGGCTGTCGAATAATGGAGACCTCCAGCCTTGGCCAGGGAACGTGCCAAGGAAAATCTCCCCAAGCCATTAATGGAATGCTCACCCCCCAGTCAGAACCTTGCCTCTAGAGGGTTGTGTTTTGAGTTTTCCTCTCTCCAGGTTCCACGTCCCCCTCTGCCACTCACACCCAGGCTCCAAAGCCACTCCCAGGCATTTACGGCTTTTGCCTACTCGAGGCTAGATTAATTAAAGAGCAGACTCGACACAGGAGAGCCAAGTATCTTATTGCATAAAGTAGATAATGTAGAGATTTTAATTTACAAGGAGAGTGGAGACCGGGGTCTGTCTGCAGCAGAAAGAGCTGCAGAAAGCTTCCTAGTTTCTGAATCTGATAGCTGGAGACTCTCTGAGTTGTCATAAATTCTGATAAAATGTCTTCCCAGCGGCAAAAGATAATTTTTATAAGCTTTGGAAGGGACTAATAAAGCAGTAATCTACCGTCTTCCATTATTTAAAGACCTGGCTCGAGGGATGTGATTTGTAAGGGTTTTTATATATAAATATATGGACGTATATTAATTATATGTCTCAATCCATCACCCTCGCTGGAAAGGAAACGTGGCAGAGCTTTGGTCTCTCCAGGACTGGTCTCTCGCTGGGGCTGGAACTGGCAAGATCTGTCTCTGAGCCCTACCCCTGCAGATCTGCATGCCTCCAGGAGAAGCGATCAAAGGTGATAGTGCAAACACTCCTCCTCTCTCCCCTGGCCTTGGATGATAACCTTAAGGTTACAATTCATGTCTGACAAACACGATTCCGCTGTGACAAGGCCTGGTGGTGATGAGGGCGGCTTAGTCATCATCTGACAACAGACACATGTTGGGGATTTTCCCATCTGCCCCTTACCCGAGTATTCTAGCTCTGGGGTTATCATGCAGACACCAGCCCGAGTATCCAATCACAACAAGCTTAAGCTCAGAGCCAGAGAAGGCAGCCCTTGCATTTTACTCCAAGTGCCCAGGACCCCTGCCGGGGAAGGCAGAGCAGATTTTCGAGGCTGTGGGATTTGTGTGGCTTAGTCTGCAAGAGCGCTTCGTAAAATATTTGAGATGCTACTGGGCAAGTATGTTATCCAAATCTCTGCTTGTCAGCCTCCCTGCCTCAGTTAGCCAAGAGGCCTTTGGATGATGGCAAAGAGCTGGGTGAAGATGCTCCTTAAAGGGACACAGGTTGTCTGCTCGTATTTGCCACATTTTCTCAGTGTCTTCTCGTACTCTGAGCCCCACCAAGGGGACCCAACACCGGGAGGATGCCAGTGAGATAGTGGTATTTCAGCCATCATCTCCTTTCCCTCCACCTCGTGGTCATGACCCCCGTTATACAGGTGAAGAAATGGAAGCTCAGATTTGTGAGGTCCAAAGTCAGAGCCAGGATTCAAATCCAGGCCTGGCTGCCCCATAGGCTTGTGTGGTTTCTACTACACATACTGCCTTATAGATAAGGAGAATTAAATAAAAGAGAGAGGGATTGGGGGAGGGAGGGTGGCATCATTTGAATTAGCCACCTGGGTTAGCTGCAGACTGCTGTGCTGGGGGAGAAGAGAGTCTGTGTGGGGAAACAGCCCTCACAAGTGGAGGGTGGGCGCAGAAGACCCTCTGAAGACTGCGAGAACTGCGAGACCCTGAGTGGCAGCTGGCTGGAGAGCCCAGGGCTGAGAACTGGAAGACTGAATTGGAGAGAATGTCTGGCAGCAAATCCCAAAGCAAGAGGTCTCCTCAGCTCCCTGGGAGAGAATCGCCCTCCAGAGACTCCCGCTGGCCTTTCCCAGCCGAGACTGGACCAGGTCATAGCTGTGACCCGGGGTCAGGCCACGTGGCTGGACCTGACGCTTTATCTGCAGCCGCTGTTCATGGAGCCATTTTGAAGCTTCAGGGCTCAGGTATAGACCTTGAGGGGCATTAGTAAGAGGAGAGAGGGCAGGAAAGAATTTCCTGGCCGTGAACAGCAGCAGCTCCTGGCTTCCCATGCTGTCCAGACTTCCTCCTGACAAACTCACACGCTGGGCCCGCATGCGACTGAGGTCGTTGGCAGTAGCTTCTTCACAATTTGTGAACTTCCAGATTTCTTGAAAGTCACCAGCAGCCTTCCCAGCCCTTGTTGCACCCCACCCCAGACCACCTTCCAAGAATTGCACCATTTCACAATTCCCTGAATTAAAATCCTTCCTATTGGAGATACCCAGAGCAGCTGCTGGCTGCCAGGCCAAACCCTGACTGAGACAGGGGGCAAACCCAAACTGCCTGACAGTGAGTTCCTGCCACCCAAAAGAATGGAAACGTAACTCAGTTCTGGAAAACTAAGATTACCCTCTTTGCGCACCTGAGTACATAGACTGATCATTATACCTGCTACGTATGTTTGGGGTAGCTGGGGTCCTCAGGGTTGTCAGCAGCTCCTACCTGATCACAGGTCTTGACACTTCCAAGGGACTGTCACTGCCACCACTGGTCCCATCAGCAAGCCTGCTGGGTGGGTACGAGTGCATTAGACATATGGGTCTCCAGGACATGAGCAGCTGGAACCAAGGGCTTCGACCCTGTGTGAGTCTGCTGGGGCTGCCCTAACAAAATACTGGGTGGGCGACTTAAACAGCAGACACTTATTTCCCCATGGCTCTGGAGGCTGGAAGGCCAAGATCCGGGTCCAGCACAGTCGGTTTCTGGTGAGAGCTCCCTTCCTGGCTTGTAGACAGTGTCTTGTCTCTGTGTCCTCACATGGCCCTGCCTCTGTGCGTGCAGGGAGAGACAGTGGACTCTCTGTGTCTCTTCCTATAAGGACACTAATCCTATAGATCAGTCCCCCCAACCCCAGGACCTCATTTAACCTTAATTACTTCCTTGGCGGCTCCGTCTACAAATTCTACCACACTGGGGGATAGGGTTTCAACATATGAATTAGAGGGAACAAAATCCTTCAACCCATAACAGACTCCCAGCCTGTGCTCACTCCACCACACTTGGAAACTGAATGCAGTAGGGAAAGGCATCTGAGGAAAGTAAAAGAAAGGGAGAAGGATGGGGGTGAAAGTCTTTGCCTAATTTCAGCCCAAGTCAAAAAGTCACACTGCTTTCCGAGCCTGGAAGCAGACACTCTCTGCAGAGGTCGCACAGGCCACCTTGGAGGGTTTTGCTTGGCCTGCATAATAGCTTTTAGAAATCTGAATTTCTCAGCCAATATTTGAAGATTGGAAGACTTCCCATAAAAACCTGGGTTTCCGGCTTCTCTTGAAAAATCGGAAGCTCTCCTCTCATTGTGGCTGTGTGTCAGCATAGCAACCATCGGCCTGAGTTGGGGAGAGGCCCCTTCTGATGGGGCATCTGACTTACTGTCTGGTTCCCCCCAGTCCCTACCACTGGCCAGGGCCTTCCTGGCCCCCTCCAAGCACACATTAGCCCCACGGGCCTGGGGAAGATGGGGCGCCAAGGAGCAGCGCAGCCTCTGTGAGCTTCTCTGCAGAGGTGACAGCACAGCACGGGTCCCCTTTGATACCAGGGGCTACCCATCCAATGTCCAGCTGTTCCTTCCCCCACCACAATATTGCATAATTCACATGAAAGCGGATTAATATACGGTCAGGAAATTCAGACACTCGATATGACTTCTAAGGGCCTCTTTACTTGTATGAAAAAAGAGATCATCCTCAAATAGTCTCTTCTCCTCCCCCTGGGGTTTTAAGGTCGTTACCCAAGACCCTGTTGCTCTGACCATTTGGACGAGAACCAGAGAGTCCTGTGGGCCGAGGGCGGGTGGCTTCCTGGGTACCCCATGCTGGCTGCAGGCACCCCAAGGCTTCCATGGGAAGGGCCCAATCTTGGCGTTTATTTACTATTGAAAACTCAGGCTCTAGCTCTGCACCCTTTGCAGTTTTTTGGCTCTCGTCTGAAGCCTCTCCCACAAGCCAGCTCCTCTGATCATTTGTGTAGGAAAGTTTCCGACGCAGGAGGGGGTCCTTTTACCCCACGATGTGGCTCAGCCCTGAAAAAAGCAGCAGAGGAAATGGTGATGGATTCCACATCCACCCACGCAGCCCCGCTCTCAGCTGCGTAACCTTGGGCAAAACGCTTTACCTCTCTGGGCTTTCAACTATTCTGCTGTTGTGTGGGGGTTTGCCACATCTCAGAAAAAATTTATTGTGATAGCGGATGAGAAAATATCTTCAAAAACGTATAATGACATGTAAAAAAATTAACGGTGGTGGATTGGTCAGAGCCCCTGAAGGAAACAGACTGCACCCAACAGGGTAACAGAAGGCAAAGTTAATAAAGGGACTATTTACAAAGGGGTGGGCAGGTTTGAGGACACTGACGAGGGATGGGGCAGCACCCTGGGGTTGTATCAATGGAGCTATAAGCAAAGGAGTAACTGTTACGGAACCCAGGAGTGTGACTGTACAAAGAGGGCTGACTGAGAGGGTGGATGGACTTCAGTAGGGGTGCAGCCCACCCATGGTGACTTAAAGGGCAGGAAGCTGGAGGAATAAATATCCCATCATGCTTCTCTTCTCACCCTCTACAGTCCCGTTGAGGCCTTCCATTGTCCAAACCCAACCAGAAGCAAGAGAGCAAGGGAGCTCCTTGCTGCTGTCCACAGATGGCAGTCTCTCGACCACAGAGCAGAGTGCAGAAGAGCGGACAGAGGATCAGAAGGGGCAAATGGAAGATGTTTGGAACCACCTGGAGAGAATAGTTGCCAGTCTCTGTGTCTCTAAAGTGCAGCAGACACCATGGCAATGCTTTGTATCACTGTCTCACCCCCTCACCAGCCCTAGGAGGCAGGAACTCTATTATCCCCATTTTGCAGATGAGCAAACTGAGGCTTAGGCAGGCTCATTGACATGCCCAGTATCACCCAGCCCCTAACTGGTAGAGGCAGGAGTTGAACCCAGAATCCCAGATTCCTTGAGCACACTGCTGTACGCCTCTCAGGTGAGAGAGAGGGACATTCCTTGTATCGTCATCAGGATCACAGCGCCACATTGATGCTTTCTGCATTGTCCAGTATTTCAGCGTCAGGCCCTGTGCTCAGTACCATGGAGACTTGCTGTGCTGGCCTCAGGGTCGTAATGTAACCGTGAGCCCTGTGAAGGCAGGAAGCACGGCCATGCATACAGGCCCTTGGGATGGAGGAGATGAACGATGCGGGTGGGGCAGAATGTGATGCTCAGAGGCTGATGAGATCTGGGAAGTGAGGAGACAGCAAGACCCAGAGGACCCCGGGGCTTCCCCAGGGCTTGGGGTCTTGTGTGGACAGAAGTGGGAGGAGCAGGGGGCTGGAGATGAAATGCCTGTGGCCTCTGTGGGGCTTTGAGCAAGTTACTTAACTTCTATTTCCCAAGGAAACAAAGAAACAGGGCTGCCTTCTCTTTTTTGGATCATCTGTGGATTCATATGGAGGACAGCAAGGCCCTGGGGAGGGCGAAGCCAAAATATAGAAGGAACTCAAGACCCTAATCACCAAGCGGAAGACACCTATGTACCAGGAGCTCTTGCCTTAGACTAATCATGAGAACGAGCAAATTTACATTTATCCTGTCAAGCCATCGACATTTTAGGGTTTGCTTGTTGCAGCAGATGGAATTAACTCGCCAACACAGGGAGCTTTTGTGCGGATCGAATCCCTGTGTATAGAAAGGTTCTGCAGGGTGGGAAGCTCAAAACTGCCTCCAGAGGGAACCCTGGCTTCTGAGAGAGGCTTCTAGAGACAAGACAGCAGCACATCTTCCTCTAAGGAGCTGGCTTTCGCCAGGGCGAGGTGAGCCCAGGAGGAGGAGGCATTTACACCCCAGAGCTGGGAGATGGGCTTCTCTGAGGGGTCTGTGCAGTTGGGTCCCCCTTTCTCCAGAGCTCCACAAGTGGCAGGAGCTCTCGTGCTCCACATATAACTTCTCTGACTTTAACAACAGGCTTTAGGGAGCGGGCAGTCTGTGTAAGCCAGCCGGCAGGAGATTTATATCCAATGCCCTCACTCTCGCATCTCATATTGATTGAAGCAGCTCTTATTCAGCTAAGTCTCCAATGGTAGGGTTTTTTGTTTTGTTTTTTAATTTTTTTTTCCCCAAAATGGAGCTCCTTTCCATTGAGTAATTGAGACCCATCATTCTTCCTCCCCTCCACCGCTGGCCCCACCACCGCTCTCCCAGGACGACGCCCCAGAAGAACCAGTGGGGCGGCAGCCAGGGCTTCCCAAACCATGGCCTAATTTGGGGCTATTTGATATTCCTGCAAAACCAGGATCCACACGACACACCGGGACACTGTTTGTTTGGAGAACACAGTTCAACCTGCTTTGTCCTGCGAGCCTGGGACCAAATGACATGCGTGTCTTTTCTGAGAATCTAGAGTTTGCCAAGGCTGGAGGGAAGACAGCTTGAAACCGCATACATGCACCAGTTTCTTGATCCATGATATCTGCATGCTGCTACGTGTCCTGGCCACCTGGAAGGGTAATTAAGAAACAGTGTGGAAAATATCTTTGTTGGTTAGGAGTGCCAGCTCCAAGGACAGGAAAGCTCACTTCTCTGATCTAATTAAGTAGGGGTTTCTTTTTCTCCCCTAAGAAGCCATCTGGAGGCTGGCAGTTTGGGGAATTGGCTCAGGGACTCAATGATGTGACCAAGGTCTAGGTTCTGTGTCATCTTTCAGGTCCACCATCCTTAGCATGTTGAGTTTGGATCTCAAACATTTGCTTCCTGGTCCCAAAATGGCTGATGACTCCCTAGACCTCACATCTGCATCCAAGGCACAAAGAAAGGGGTCAAGGCAAAGGCTTTCTCCTAATGAGGCTTCTGTTTGTATTTGGTGAGGTAAGCCCTTCTCAAAGATTGCCGGTCACCTCTCATTGGCCAGAGCTGGATTAGCAGGAAGGAAGGAGGCATGAGTGATGGTTGTTGGGTGGGCAACGGATAGGTCTGCCACAGAACCACAGACTAAAGCAAGATGAGCTGCGTTCTAGCCCTGGGTCTGCACTGAAGATGCACTGTGTGTCTGCAGGTTCTGTCCCTGCCTTCTCTGGGCCTCAGTTTACCTCTGTCCAGGAGAGAGGGGAGCTCAGTGATCTTAAGGACACTTCCTGTGTCTATGGCTCTGTGGCTGTGACCTGGACGCGGTGACTGAAGTGTGGATCCCTCAGCAGAGGAGGCCCCTCACGACTCAGTGGAGAAGGCTGGGCCACCCCCTCTGCGTGTCCCTCCTACTATGCTGCAGTGGCAGATTCATCTGCCCCGGAGTTCTGCCTCTAGGATCAGATTAAGTTTGGCTGATCTCAAAGAGTCGAGGCTGAGCGTGTGCAAGGGCTGCCTGGGACAGAAGACACAGCACGCATTTGGGCCCCAGGAGTGCTGGATTCCAGTCCTGGCGATGCTTCTGACCTGCTGGGTGACCTTGGACCAGTCTCTGCGCCCCAGTGTCCATTTGTTCCGGGAGGGAGTTGACAGGACAATCTGCGCTGGGCTTTGTAGCTCCAGACTGCACCTGAGAGGGTCAAGGAGAAAGATAGGAGGGAAAGCTGAGGTCTGGGTTCTGGGTCTGGAGGAAGCCCTGCAGGTGGGAAGTGGTGGTCAGAACGGCCATGAGAGACAGCAGGCCCTCCTGCATGAGGGAGCCAGAGCTTCCCAGGGCTAACGCCCTAGTTCAGCCTGGACGAGACACTGATGGCTTTCAGAGCCCCAGAGGAGGGGCAGATGCTCTGGCTCAGTTCATGTTTCATAGACATCTCAAAGCACAGCCCGGAGATGACTCTGTTCCCCCAAACTCAGGGTTTAAGGATTCATTCTAAGAATACTCGGCAATGACCCATCTCTCTATACTTCTCCCAACCCGTCTTCTTCCTTCTTTCCCTCCCTTCTTTCCAAAAGCATTTATTAAGCAACTACTGTGTACCTGGTGCTAAGATACAACAATGAACAAGGCAGACATCGCCCCTGCCTTCTGGAGCGGACACTAACAGGCAGACAGGCAGTGAATAAGCATTTACCATCTGTAGGCTGAGGGTTAAAGCTATGAGAGCAGAGATAAGAACCAACCAACAGAGCCAAAGAGAAAGGAGACAGGGAAGGCTTCCTGGAGGAGGTGGCATTTAAATTGAAACCTAAAGGATAAGGAGGGGTTAGCCAGGGGTAGTCGATGCTGGTGTACCCACCCCAGCTGCTGTAAGCGGGGCTCTAATGGCCCACCACTACCCTTCCTGCAGATACTCTTCGATGGGGAGCCACTTCACTTGGAAATGCCTGAGAGAATCCGTGTTCTCCCCAGTCCCCACGTGAAGGGGAAGACTTCAGTCAGTGACTGGTGTGGGGGCACAAACACCCAGCCCCCTTGCCTTAACGTGCGACAACTCTGGCGTCACTCACTCTCCAGAGCTCCCCAGAGGATCAGGCTGGGGATGGGCTCTCGGGGAACCCACAGCATTCTCAGCTTCTTCCTCTGCCCTCTCTTTCTCCCCTCACCCTGTTACGGGGCTCTCCTGGGAACAACTCCTCAAAAGGCCACTTGTATAAGAATCCTCGTTGTCAATCTGTTTCTGGGGAACTTACCCTGAGACATCGGGTGACCCACTGCTCCAGCAGAAAGAACAGCTCATATAAAGCCCCTTGGAGACAAGGAGAATAGAGCAATTTCGAGGGAGCTGTAAGCTGTGATTCTGGGTCACTGGACCGTGGAGTCGGGAGGCAGGATGGGAACCCTGAAGCTGCCAGCCCCTCTGCGAGGCCCCGAGTGTCTACCCCAGCTGCCCTCCTGACCCAGGCCTGGGGAGGCACCCGTTGGACCTGGCCTGTTCCTTCTGCTCTATCTTGGTTTCCAGAGATACAAGCCAGTCCAGCTTTGAGAGGGCAATAAAGAAAAAGGCGTCCAGAGGAAGCCAGAGGTATGCCTTGCTGACGATAATGCACCAAGTGTTTTGCGGGCCCAGTGGATCAATAGCAATGCGTAATTGAGAGGCTCCACGGTGGCTGGGGACTCAGCCGCGTGCCTGGGAGAAGCAGCCCTCGCCAGCCCCGAGTCCTTCTGGGACTGGCTGCCCGGCTCTGGGACATCTCCCTCAGCCCCCAGCCCTCTTCTCACTCAGGAAGAACAGCCTCTGTGGAGGGGAAGCACACTCCAGACACGAGCAGTGTGGAGCAGTATTTAACATCACAGGCTCGGGAGTCAGACTGTATCAGCTAGCTATTGCACAATAGCACTGCGTAACAAACAAACAAAAAGACGACAGCTCAGTGGCTTGTAACAATGAGAATGAATGTGGCCGTTGCCTCTGTGGGTGGGCTGAGACAGCTCTGCTGACCGCTAGCTGGGCTTGTGGTGTGTTTGTGGTTCAGCTAGGAATTAGCTGATCAGGCTGTGGAGCTGGGTAGCTGTGCTTTACGTGCAGATCCATGAAGTCTGTTCCACTTATCTGTTATCCGTCTTGGGCTCCAGCAAGCTAGCCAGAGAGTGTTCTCCAAGCAAAGAAAATGGAAACGTGAAAATTCTCAAGGCCTAGACTCAAAACTGGTACACTGTCACTTCTGTCTCATGATCCTGGCTGAAGGAAGTCACAACATTGAACCCAGAGTCAAGGGTGGGAAATACACTCCATCTCTTTACTGAGAGGTACTGTAAAGTCACATGGCAAAGGGTGAAAAATTGAGGCCCGTAATGCAGTCTGTCCCAGACTGCTCCTTTGGAATTCTGGCTCTGCTGCTTGCTAGCTGTGTGACCTTGGGCAAGTCACTTAACGTCTCTGAGCCTCAGCTTTTTTGTCTATAAAAAAGAAATACTAATGGTAGCTTCCTTTGTGTGGCTGTGAGGATCCAATTAAAGCAGGAGAGGTAGATAAATAATTGCTCTGTAAGATTGTAAGTTATCTTAGCACCAGGAAGTCCTAGAGCAGTGAGGAAACCTTCCTTGGGGCAGAGCCAGCTCTGGGGGAGCAGAGAGGAGTGGAGGAGGGATCTGATCTTTGAAATCATTGAACTATCTGATCGTGTGACCAGAAGCCCCAAACACTCGACTTCTGTAAGCACATCAAATCCCTTCCTGTTTAAGCCAGTATGGCCACGTTTCCATCACTCGCAGCCCACGGCTTCCCTTCTGATGTGGATGTCTTAGTCCATTCAGGCTGCGATCACAGAACACCATAGACTGGGTGTCTTATAAACAACAGAAATCTGTTTCTTACAGTTCTGGAGGCTGGAAGTCCAAGATCAGGGCGCCAGCACAGTCGTGTTCTGGTGAGGACTCTTTTATGGGCTACAGACGGCTGACTTCTCCTAGTATCCTCATGTGGCGGAAGGCATGAGAGCGCTCTCTCAGGTCTCTTTTATAAGGGCACTAATCCCATTCATAAGGGGTCCACCCTCATGACCTAATTAACCCCCAAAAAACCCACCTCTAATACCATCACCTTGGGAGTTAGGTCTCAATATGTGAATTTTGGGGAGAAATTCACCCATTCAGACCACAGCAGTAGACCAGCCTTTTAACGTTTTCACAATCTTTTTTCTTAAACCTTGATCCTTTTAGGAATGAATCTCTCATTTTTTTTTTTAAATTTTATTATGACAATCATTGGTTTTATCATGACCTCAAAAGTCAACTGACCTTAAATGTCATATTTATTTTATTGAGGTAATTTGGATTTCTAACATTATATAAATTTCAGGTGTACATCATTATATTTTAATTTCTTTGTAGACTACATTGTGTAGTCTACACCCAAAGACTAATTACCAAGAGATACAATGAATATCTCTCAAAATAAATATTCAGCAACATTTTTAGTTTCCCAGGTTCATTTTTCTTCCATTAAATTCAACTTAAACGCACTCAATAGTTGTTATTTAAAGTAACATGTGTAGCAGGATCCCATTTTTATAACTAGTTTCTGTTTGGATCCACCTTTCCATCAGCATATTTGTGAGTGGAACAGCGGGAGTGATACGTACTAATGTGAACAATGGTTACTTCTTAGTAATAGAATTTAGAACAGCGGCTCTTTTTACTTTCATTTTTTATGTTTTTTAAATGAGCAGGTAACTTTTTGGTTTACCAAAAAATAAAGTTATAAATAAAATAAAGTTATTACATATTTTATTGACAAAAGCTAAAGTGCTAGTAAAGACAATAGCTGTCATTAATTGAGTGCCCACTACATGCTAGATGAGTCTTTCTCAAAGCAGACTGAAGATTGCATGGCTCCCATCCTGCCTTCTTCCTCTTCCTCCTCCTCTTCCCTCCCTTTGGACCAAGATCACCTCCTCAAAGGCCTTGTGTCTTCATTATATTTTGGCCTCAAGACACCCTGTGAACTAGCAGGTCAGATGGTAATTGCTTATCTGACAGAAGAGGAAGCTGGATCCAAAGTGGCAAAGTGGCTTGGCTGAAATGCCCCAGTCAGGTCCCAGGTCTCCAGACTCCCAGCCTAGAACCTTCTGGGTTAGGACTATTAGGAAGTTTTGGGTGAGAGGCCAAGAATTCCATCTTCTCAGTCCAAGAGCTGACCCATCAGTGCTCTGTCTTCTGCTGGAATCCCATCTGAGTTCAGCCTGCTCTCTAAGACTGTCTAAAAGAGACTCCCCGTCTGATGCTCAGAGAGCCTTTTATGAATGACAATCAGCATTGGGGAACATTTTTTTTAAGTTGCTAATATTAATTTTACAGAAATAAAATCTAACTGAATTCCTTCTGGCTTTCCCCATTAACTTAATGTTATGGACTTTTAACGGATGTTTTAATTAGACGTTCCTAGTAATGGGAATATAGCTCAATTTTCAAATGAGGGCCTAAGCTGCCAATATTCCCATTTGGACTTTTAATTAAGGTGAGAAAATATTAACCAATTACGCTGGGTTATTGCCTGGGCTCTTTGTGGGATGGTGAGGTCATAATACACCAGATGTGTAAGAGCCTGGGGGGTAAAGGGGGGATGGGAGTTGGGGTGGGGATGGTGCAGAAAGGCAAGTCAGGACCCCACGTGTTTGGAGAAGGGGATCCTGTATCAGCTATTTCTCCGTGTGAAGAAGCGGATGTGGAAGCTGTTTCCTAGTACTTATCTGCATTTCTCTCTGACTTTTCTGGGTTTGTGGAATACTCCATTGGCAAGTGTATCAATCTGTTTTTGCCATGTAACAAAGCATCCCCAAATTTAGTGACATTAAAAACAACCTTTTATTATTTCACAATTCTGCACGGCAGCCATTTGAGCTAAGCTTAGCTGGGCATCTCTTCTGGTCTAGGCCGGATTGGGCTTATCTTGGCTGGGCTTGTTCATGCATCTGCAGTCAACTAGTGGGCCAGCTGGGGAGGCTGGATGATGACGGTCTCAGCTGAGACGTCTGGGATAACTGGGGCTTCTGTCCATTTGGCTCTCATCCTCCAGGTCGCAGGGCTTCAAGAGCTGCAGGGGGGTAAGCTGCCACGCTCACACACTTTCAAGTCTCTGCTTGCATCAATTCACCACCGTCCTGATGTCCAAAGCAAGTCATCTGAAAGGCACTACCAAAGGATAGAGATGTAAGAGGCATGAACTAACGGTTCACGCCTGCGCTTCACCCACGATAGCAGGTCGGGTGCGGAGCAGCTGTAGCCTAGAGATCGGGGTGGCTGATCCAGCCCTGAGACACTAAGTCAGAGGTCCCAAATACAAATGCTTGCAGGCATGTCACACAATGAAGGAAGCAGGCCCGGCAGTGGGCACTGAGGGACACTGTTGGCCCACATCCCGACTAAAGGAACTCTCCACTGCTCAGCCCCAGAGATCATTGCCATGCAGGGACACCAGCCTAGGGTGGCCAGAGAGTCTATTTTCTCTGTCGTAGCCAGATGTCTGTACTTTAGTATAGAATCTCTCAACTTTTAAAGGTTGGAAGCAAATTAAATTTTTTAAATGCTCTACAGCTGGTAGGGAAATGGGAGGAAAGTTTGAATAGGCCCTTTACAAAAGAGAAAATCCAAATGGCTAGTAAGTATATGAAGTGGTGATTGACTCATCAGTCACCAGAGAGACAAATTAGACCCAGGACGAGTTCATACCACAATCTCAGACACTGCTGGTGGGAGAGAAAGCCAGGGCAAGACATAATCTAGAAGAGTTGAAGACATGCACAGACCTTATGTAGAAATTCTACTCTTTGACAAATGCTAAGAAATGTGAGCCCATATTCACACAGTATTTCTCCCTCTTCTGCAGTTTCGCTTTCCGCAGTTGCAGTTACTTGCGGTCAACCACAATCTGAAAATATTAAATGGAAGATTCCAGAAATGAACAATACATAAGTTTTAAATTGCACACCATTCTGAGTAGCATGATGAAATCTCGCGCCAACCTGATCTGTCCTGCCCAGGACGTGAATCATCCCTTCGTCCAGTGTATCCGCTCTGTATCTGCCACCCGCCCCTTAGTCACTTAGTAGCCGTCTCAGTTATCAGATCGACTGTTGTGGTATCGCAGTGCTTATGTTTAAGTCACTCTTGTTTTACTTAATGGCCCCAAAGCCCGGGAGTAGTGATGCTGGCAATACAGATGTGTCAAAGAGAAGTCATTGTTGTTAATCTCTTACTGTGTCTAATTCAGAAATTAAACTTTACCATAAGTATGAATGTATAGGAGAAAACAGTATATATAGGGTTCAGTATTTTCTACAGCTTCAGGCATCCAGTGAGGGTCTTGGAACATATTCCTCATGAATATGGGAGGACTACTGTACTATGAAACGTGAATGACACAGTCAAGAACTAGTGGCATTGTACCAAAGAACATAACATTGGAAGCAAACCAATTGCCCGTCAACAACAGAACTGATGAATACATTGTTGTGGCACAATACAATGGACTACTATACAGCAATGAATAAGACCAAAATAATGATTTATGCAACAACATGGGTGAATCTCACAGATGTGATGCTGAACAAAAGAATCAAGACACAAAAGGATGCACATTGTATGATTGCCTTTATAGAAAGTTCAAAAAGGAGTAAAATTAAACTATATATTTAAATATGCATACATAAATGATAAAACAATTTTTAAAAGACATGAAAACATTATGAAAAAGCCTGGATGGTGGTTATCTCTAGGGGCAGAGAAGGGGTGGTGATTGGCTGGGAGCACTCCAGGGGCTCAGGGTTGCTGGCAACATTCTCTTTCTTGACCTAGGTGGTGGTTACATGAGTGGGGAATTCGAGTGGGGCTAGGCTGGACAATTCTTTTGCTCCAAATGGTTTGCCTGGGGCCCCTTGGTGGTATTCAGCGGGTGACTGGGCTAGTTTGGAGGGTCTAAGATGCCACAACTCACATTCTTGGGAAGGCTGGGCTCCTGTCCCTCTCCATGTGGTCTCCCCAGCAGGGTAGTTGGAATTCTTACACGATGGCTCAGGGCTCCAAGAGTGAATGCTCCCAGGGACCAGAAGTAGAAGTCACTGGTCTCTGAAGGCCTGGGCCTGGAAACTCACACATGGCACTTTCACTACATTCTATTCATCACAGACGTCACAGAGCAGCCAGCTTCAAGAAGAGGGAACAGGGACCCCACCTCTCCACGGAAGGATGTCGAAGAATCTGTGGCCACTTTTAATCCGCCATACTACTATGATTATTATTATTGCTATTATTCTTGTTTCTTTATTATTATCCCAGGGTTAGAAATGTGAAGAGGCAGAATGGGCACCAAGACCCTCCCTTCGCTCTTGCTTGGGGAGCAGGCCCTGACAATCAGCTTCTTCCTTTGTCTGTAGTGGGGGCCCTGCCTCCAACCCACCCCCTTGTGACTGGTCAGATGGAAGGTGATGAGCAGGTTTTTGGCAGACTTGTGTCCCCAGGGACATGTCTCTTTTATCCCCCACCCTCCAAGTGCCCACCCCCTCACGTGTGGGGGTTCCTGCCCTGCCCCACTCCCTGCTCCCAGAGCAATGGTGAAGGAGTCTGATGATGAGCCAGCCAAAGGCTCCACAGCTAAGAGGAGGCTGTGTGTGCCTCAGTGTCACATCCGTTCCCTGTCCCACCCCAGCATATACATTTTCATTTCTGATGTCATTTGTCAAGTATCTTTTTATGGAATGGCAGATTAATACAGAGGAGACATGTCTGCACTTGGGAGCTGGGCTATAGGGATTCACATTTTAGTTCTGCCATCTACTGACTGTGTGGCCTTGGGAAAGTCATTTAATGTCTCAATGCCTCAGTCTCCTTATCTGTGAAGTGGAGATAATAATAATCCACCCTTGGTCGGGCCGTTATGAGGATGAAGTGAGTTGATAAAAAGCCTTGGTAAAACACCAAGAACAGTATCTCCTCATAGTCTGGGCTCTGTGAATATCCAGCCTCGTTTTTATTACCGCAAAGTGAAAATGCACCTAGTAAAAATTGTACAGAAGAGCACACAGGGGAAAATCCGCTTCCCTACAATTGTGTGTCTTCTGCTGTTCTCCCCAGAGGCAACCTCTGCTAGTAGATTCTTGGATCCGCTGCCAGAAATGTTCATCCAATGAACAAAACGAAAACAAAAAGACAACCCACTAACTGGGAGAAAATATTTGCAAATCATATATCCGACAAAGGGTTAATTTTCACAATATATAAAGAACTCATACAACTCAACAAGAAAAAAGCAAACAACCTGATCAAAAAATGGGCAGAGGATATGAACAGACATTCTTTCAAAAAAGATATACAGATGACCAAAAGGCACATGAAAAGAAGTTCAACATCACTAATCATTAGGGAAATGCAAATCAAAACTACAATGAGATATCACCTTACACCTGTCAGAATGGCTATAATTAACAAACAAGACAAAAAAATAACAATGCTGGAGAGGATGCGGAGAAAAGGGAACCCTCATATACTGCTGGTGGGAATGCAAATTGGTGCAGCCAGTGTGGAAAACAGTATGGAGATTTCTCAAAAAATTAAAAATAGAAATACCATATGATCCAGCTATCCCACTACTGGGTATTTAGCCAAAGAACTTGAAATCAACAATACAAAAAGATTTATGCACCCCTATGTTCACTGCAGCATTCTTCACAATAGCCAAGATGTGGAAGCAACACAAGTGCCCATCAACTGATGATCAGATAAAGAAGATGTGGTATATATATACAATGAAATACTACTCAGCCATAAAAAAAGACAAAATCGTGCCATTTGCAACAACATGGATGGACCTGGAGGGTATTATGTTAAGGGAAATAAGCCAGACAGAGAAAGACAAGCACTGCATGATTTCACTCATATGTGGAAGGTTAACACATAGACAAAGAGAACAGATTGGGGGTTACCGGAGGGGAAGTGGGTAGGGGGAGAGCAAAAGAGGTAAAAGGGAACATATGTATGGTGACTGATAAAAACTAGAAAATTGGGGGTCAGCAAGATGCAGTCTATGCAGAAACTGGTGTATGATAATGCGCACCTGAAATTACACAATGTTATAAACAATATGACCTCAATAAAATAACGAAAAAAGAAATGTTCATCCAAGCATTTCTGTATGTGTGTGTGTAAATTTAAAAATTATATATATGATATACATACATAAATATCTTGTAGAATACTGAATACTTCTAGACACTTGTCCGTACCTTGCTTTCTTACCTTAACTCTCTATCAAGGAGATTTTTACCAGCACATCTGGACTCAAAGAACACAGCTCTAGGGGTAGAAGTTCAGCACATTCAGGCCCGGAGGGAAGAGATCCATGGAAGACAAAATCCCTTAGGAAGTACTCCTCAAATCCTACCAGGTAGGTAGTTCCCTGCTTAGGGCTTTTAAAGGTTTTATCCGAAATTCACTGTGTAACGTTGGAAAGTCCCTTCACTCTGGCCTCAGTTTTCCCATCTGTTCAATGGGTATTGGACAAGGACCTCTCTAAGCCCTTCTGAAGCCAGACATTCTAGGGCTTTGAGGATTCAAGAAAGTCTTAGCCTCGACTAGGACGCAGGGACGTAGGGTTCCCGTCTTCTTTTGCAGCCTTATTGTTGCCCGGTCCCGTTTCACACAGCCTCTATGACAGGGCTGGGGAGGCGTGTGTCACTGAGGCGTGGAGAGTCGGGGAACGAGGCCAGAGTGGGAACGAGGCAAATGTCCCGGGACCGCCTGAACTGAACCCAGGGCACTTGGAGACGCCAGGCGGGCGGCCTCGGTTTGTGTTGGATGCCACACAGCCCGCCCGTGGTAACCGAACCGGTTTGTGTTTGTTTGTCTGAAAACGAAGACAGAGGCTCAGGGCTGCCTGCGATGGCTCCACAAACAGCCCCGCAGCCAGGGTAGGTGGCCGGGGCCCAGCTGGGCAGCCAAAGGCCGCCAGGACCGAGGAGGGGCACCTGGAGGCCAGGCTAACCCAGCCTGCGTGGGGACTGGCACCGTGGGCAGGCGGAACGCGAGGGAGTGGGCTGGTCACGGCGAGCTCCCCTTGCAGAAGTCGGGGGACAGGAAGGGAGAGGCTGGACTGGCTCAGAGCAGGGCCTAGAGTAGGCCTGCCTCCCTCCACCCCACCTCTGCCCTGCAGCCTCCAACCTCATCCCAGAGGATGCAGGCCTGGGGCCCTCCCCCGTGAGCTGCCTCTGCCTCGCCTGTCAACAGCAACTCAGTGTCAAACGGTCCATTGATCTCTCCCTTCTGCAGCAGAGGGGGCAGTGGCCGGTTAGTTAGTGCTCCCCTGGTCAGCACAGGGATAAAGTGAGCCAATTTCTCTGAGCCCAGGAGAGCTAGGCACTCTCCACGGGCCTCTTTGACCCTCAGGTTCCCAAGGCCTTGATTCCTCTCCATCTCAGGGCAGCCAGGTTCCTGGTGGGGATGATGGGTGGTACCCCCAGATTCAGAATTAGAATAATCTTTGTTTTTTGTGTGGGAAAAGGAGATATAGAGATAGATTATATAGATCCGTATAGGTATAGAGTTGAACCATTAGAAAGAACCATTTTTATAGACCAAAAATGGACTAATACTGTCAATTTCATGTGATTTCAACCCAACAATTGTAGTTATAAGGATATAAATGTAATGATGACATCGATATAGAGGTACAGACATACAAATACAAACATGTATTTTAAAGTGACACAGTAATCATTGAATTAATCAGTTTTCCTGAGCTGGCCCAGACAGATCTCGCTGACCTGTGCTCTGCCCTCTGTACCCCCGACCCCCACCCCAAGCATGGAGACCTGATGTAGTCTAGGGGCCCCCCCAGAGTAGGGTTCACTTCAAGGGTGGTCAGCCCTCCAGGGGTTCTGATCAGGACTCCGCCTCATTCACCCGCTGCAGGGCTGGGCAGCAAAAAGGGAACCAAGGCACTGGGAGAATCTAGCGCTGAATCCCCATCTCACAACTTATGACCTGTGTGAGCTTGGTGAGGACGTCGTCTTCCTCAGCCGCCGTTTCCTCATCTGTGACTAGGGGGTACAAACACCATCTACCTGGTCGGACCTTTGTGAACCTGAGATAGGATAATGTACACTGGGATCTGAGCCCAGACATGAAGAATGGCCTTTACAGAAGATCACAGGTGCTGATCTTCTCATCTTCTCTCACCTTTTTCTACTGGGCAACTTCTTGGCCGTCAGGAGAGAGAAATTGCTTTGGCTCCTGTGCATGGCAGAGACACACAAACATATATATATATATTTTTTTTTTGGTGAGGAAGATTTGCTCTAACATTTGTTGCCAGTCTTCCTCTTTTTTTTGCTTGTGGAAGATTCTCCTTGAGCTAACATCTGTGCCAGTCTTCCTCTGTTTTGTATGTGGGTCGCTGCCACAGCACGGCTGATGAGTGGAGTAGGTCTGCACCCAGGATCTGAACCCACGAACCCAGGCCACTGAAGTGGAGTGTGCAGAAATTTAACCACTCAGCCACAGGGCCAGCACCCACAAACATTTCTTTATGCTACCTTTTTTTTTAATTATAAAAGTAATCCAAGTTCATTTTATAAAATTCAGAGAAAATAAGAGCTCCCTAACCCCACACCTGAGACTACCAGTGTTAATATTTTATATTATGGGGAATTCTTTAATTTACAATTTGCAAGTAAAGAAAACCCTACCCAAACCAGCTGAGGACAGAAGGGAAGTGATGGGCTCTCATGATTGAAGTGTTCAGAGGAAGCTCGTCAGATGCCAGTCACGGCTGGCCCAGGCACTAAATGACATCATCAGGTGCATTAGTCAGCTCAGGCTGCCATAACCAATACCACAGATGGGGCGGTTTAAATAACAGAAATTCATTTTCCCGTGGTTATGGAGGCTGGAAGTCCAAGATCAAGATGTCAGCACCTGGTTTCTCTGGAGGCCTCCCTCCTTGGTTTGCTGACGGCCGCCTTCTCGCTGTGTCCTCACGTGGCCTTTTCTCTGTGTGCACACTCCTGGTGTCTCTACTTCTTCTTATATGGACACCAGTCTATCACATTAGGGCCCCACCCTTATGACCATTTAGCTTGAATCACCTCTTTAAAGGCCCATCTGTAAATATAGCCACATTGGGGTTAGGCCTTCAACACATGAAGTTTGGGGCACACAATTCAATTCATAACATCAGAGATCTAACGCTTTCCATCTTTAAATCTGTTTTCCTCTGGGTGGCTTCATCCTTTGGCAGGAACAATGGCCACCAACTCTAGGCTGACCTCCTACCTCTTTACCTATAAAAGAAAGAGAGCATCTCTGTCTGTTTCCATGGCTCCTGTAAAAGTCCAGGATTCCATCTGATTGGCCCAGACCAGGTCATGTGCCCCCTCCTGGACCAATCAGTGTGCTTCTAACCAGCCAGGCCTGAGCTACATGTTCACATGGGTGCTTGGGGGTGAAGTCAGCCCCATGCAAGCCCAGGGCCCAAAAGTGGGGGGCAGTTCCCAAAGGAAATTGGAGTGGTCTTTCCAACAGAAGGGTGTATGGATGCTAAGTAGGCAAAACAACTCATGTCCACCACACACTTGGAATGTAATCATATACAAATATTCCCCGCTAAAAAGATATGGTCAAAAGTATCAGGGAGATGCTCCCCACCTACCCAAAGGCCAGCTCCACGGCCTACCCGAGGCTCCACCCTGCGACTCTCCCACAGGGGGTTTTGCCTTTGTGCCCTTCTTATACATCCCCTCCAGGCCCACCACATGGGCCACCCCTGAAAATCAAATTTCCCCACAGACATGCTTCCTCTAGAGAGAACTGAGGGGACTTCAGACCCTGACAAGTCAGAAGCCTCAGAAGAGAGACACTGGGCCTCGAAGGCTTTGAAAAGGAAAATGGCATCAAGTTCCATCTGCCACCAACCAAAAGTGGTCACTGCAACCCTGGGAAGATAGGGGATCCAGCTCTGTCTCTTTTCTGGCTTCCTCTCTGCTCCCCGTGGGCCCACCTGAAAAGGAAGAGCCCTGATCTCAGTAGCAGACCCCGCTGGGTACCATTCTCCTGAAGTCAGCATCCTGATTACCTTTTGGAGAATCGCCCCTCTCCCTCAGAGCGGTATTGATGGGAATGACAAGCACAGGTGCCGGCCATGCTGTGTAGAAGCCCCAGGACAAAATCAGTCCTCTCCCCCAGCTCTGCGGGGGGGGGGGGGGGGGGGCTCAGCTGTGGGATCCAGGTGTGGCCAATCAGGGGCTCCCACAGTGACTTCGCTCATGGAACCACTGATGCAAGGATGGAGACATGGGTGGACCTTCCTCACCCCGGCTGTGGCCTGCCTCGTGACCAGGCCATTCCTACTGTGACCCCATGGCTGTGGCGGCTGCTCCCTAGCCTTCCAGAGCAGTCTCGCCCCTATCCCAAACCAGTGATTCCTTGCCCTCCTGGCGATAAACTTCCTAATGCTAGTCTCTTTCTGCTGCCTACATCCAAAGGACCTGCACTGATCAGTGCTCCGAGGGCCCTTTCAATTCTCAAGTTGTCTGAGAGAAGAGCCGTGACAGAGACCACTCCCAAACACTCATATCCATGTTCTCCCTTTCCTCCTGACAGCGCCGCTAGATTATATTTCCCAGCCTCCCTTGCAGTTAGGCAAGACCATGTGACCAAGTTCTGGCCAGTGGAATGTGAGCATTATGTGACGTGTGTCACTCCCGGGCCTGGCCCACAGAACCTCGATGAAGTTCTCCATGGAGAGGACCCTGAGGTCCTAGAGGCAGGGCCACAAGATGGAAGGCGCCTAAAATGAATGCTTACGTTGGACACAGGGTCATCCTCAGCCTGGCTCCCTGCCGCCATTTCAGACTTCACATGAGTGAGAAATGGAGTTTCACTGCCTTAAGCCACAGAGACTTTGAGGTTTATTGTTATGGCAGCTGGTGGCATGGGCCCCACACATACATACAGTAATTCTCCCAGTGAAGGGTCCCAGGCCTTCAAGCTGGCAAAGAAGACACCCCTCAAAGCCAGGCGACCACCAGCTGCTGCTTCCCTTGTCAGCCAGAGGGGCTCCCCCGGGCGGGGGCCAGGCCACGTCTCCTGCAACGCAGAGGAGGCTTGATGAGAAAGGAGCCGTAGCTGAAGGTAGGCCACGCTGGGACGGCTCCTTTATTGCCCCTTCAAGTATAACCACCAATTACATTCAGAGTGAATTTTCTTCAGGGACCTGGGGATTTTGAAGTGACTTTCGGATGTTCTGGAGCCTTCCCTCCAGAGTTCACTGGGCTGGGCCCCTTTTCCCAGAGCACTCTGGGAAGATCCTTCCCCGAGTCAAGGAGCAGATGTTGATTTGCATATATGCATGTTTCTGGCCTCTGATGAGATTAGGAGGTGCATTTTTAATCAAAGCCTCCAGCGAGGCCGAGCCCTGGGAGGCAGACCCGAGAGGGGAACAGGAAATGTCACAGCAAAGAGGGCGTGGGCCTGGGAGAGAGAAACTCTCAGAGCTGAGCCTTGTTTATAAAATCGGAGCGGAGCTGGGGGGGCCCTGTGTCTGCTGCGCTAAAGATGGAGGTGGACTTGGAAGTGAGGACACTCAGGAGGGTCCTGGCTGCTCCCTGAGGCTTGGTCGCCCCGATAAAACAGAGGGCTGCGGGTGATGCTGTTGGACCCACTAACTTTTCCAGGTTATTATGAGATGAAAAAAAATTATCATGGACATGAAATGCTTTGTAACTGTTCTGCCCTAATTGTGCCGAGGCAGGAGTTATCTCCTGACAAGGGTGTGAGTAGGGGATCTTACCCTCCCTAAGCCCTGGGCCTCTGGTCCTGCAGAGGGGGCTGCAGATCCAAGTCCAAGTGCTCGACGGTTCTGTCCGAGAGGGAAGTGCCCTTTTCCCACCAAGATGCCCAGCTTGGAGGCAGATGTGGAGTGGAAACTCTGCTGCGGTGCTTCTGGTGAATAGGGCCACCTTGCTTTTTTTGGAAGAGGATGTTCAGAAATGAATCCAGGGTGAAATCTGTGCTCCTTGAGGTATCTAATCCCCAAAGTGGAGACCCTGAAGTCTTTACAGAGGATGGTCTGTATCTACATGTAGCCCTTGAATCATAAAGTAGTCTGCGTGCTCAGAGCCTTTGCACTGCCTGTTCCCTCTGCCTGGAAGGCTCTTCTCCCATAGTCTATTCCCCTCTTTCATTCACGTCTCTGCTGAAATGTTACCACTTCGAATGGCCTTCCCTGACCATCCTAGCTTCAATAGCTCTTCTCTGTCACTCCCTTTCCTCCACCCTAGGGCTTCTCAATCTCAGCCCAATCGATATTTTGTGCTGAATAATTCTGTGCTGAGGGGCTGTCCTGTGCATTGTAGGATGTTTAGCAGCATCCCCGGCCTCTACCCACCAGAGGCCAGTAGCACTCACCCTCCACTGGTTATGACGATCAAAACCGTCCCAAACATTGTCAAATGTGCCCTCTGACCAAAGTTTTCCCAGTTGAGACCCACCAGTCCAACCTGTCTTAGTTTTCTGTATAGGACTTGGCACGACCTGAAATATATTTTACACGTTTTCCTGATCACGTGTTTATCATCCATTTCCCCCACTGGGATGTGAGGTCTGCTTGGGCAGGGACCCTGTCTTGCTTTGCTCACCATGGTGCCCTGAGTAGCGCCTGACTCGTCAAGGAGCCCAGTGAATGCTTGCTGAATAAATAAGCAAGCGAGAAGAAAGCCAGCAGCTTCCGCGAGCGCGTGTAGGGCGATCCCTTTACAGTCTGTGTGCACATGCATGTAATGAGATGCAGGGAAATGTGTTCTTGGGCGGCTGGTGCAAACAGCCTTCCAGGGAGAGGCCGGTCCCCACCTGACCAGCGCCATTCTTCCCAAGTCCACTTGGAGCAGGGCGTCCCTATGGCCCATCGAGGCCAGTTCCCTCTTGGGCTTCAGAATGTCAGGGTTGAAACTGCTCTGCAACAGACAAAGATACACCCTCTGCTGGTTCCCACTGCATTCAGAATAAAAGCTAATGTGTGTGCAGTGGAATATAGAGACCCTGCAGGACCACATCTTCTACCTCTCTGATCCTCATCTCCTGTATCCTCCCTTATAAACTTAGCCCGCACCACACTGGCATCCTTGATAGTCCTTGAACACTCCAAGCATATCCTGCCCCAGGGCCTTTGCACTTGCTGCCGCCTCTCTTGGAACACTCTTGTACTTCTTACCTGGGTTATTTTCACAGTTTGCACCCTCCCCATCTCCTTTAAGTCTCTACTCAAATGTTGCCTTTTCATTTATTTGATGTTTGTGTTGTCTGTCTCCCCGAGAGTGTCAGCTCCTCCAGGCCAGGGCTCTTGATGTTTCATTCTCTGCTGCCTCTCCAGCACCTAGATATTGCTTGGCACATTCTTGGTGGCAGGTACGTGTGCACAGATGCATGCGTGTGACTTGTTTAACACTGTAATGCCAGGGCGGAAAACAAAGGCTGGCACACAGTGGGTGTTTAGATTGGGTTCCCCAAGGCAGACCCTGAGACAAAGAATCAGGTGAAAGTGATGTATTAGGAAGCATTTCTGGGAACAAGCCACAGGGAATGGGGACCTGGGACAGGGAAGGGAAGGAGGCCAAGAGATGGAGCATATCCAGCAAAGACCTACGGAGGGTACCTTGGGCGGGAGATAGCATGGGTACATATCTTAGTTGTCTCGCTCAGGGGCAGGGGAGATGAAGCTTTTATACCCCACACCCTTTGAGCTATTCTAGGAGGATGTACATGCCCAGGCTCTTCTGGATCTCTGTGCATGCAGGCAAGCAAGTTCCAGCAACTTCCCAGGCTCTTCCGGTTCTCTGTACATGTGGGCAAAGCATGTTCCAGCAACTTGAGGGCAGCCTGCTGACAAAAATGCTCAGGTGCTGGCTATTGTGAGAGACGGCACACCCAGAACCAGAATCCAGTGTGCAGCAAGATGGGAAAAGTGTCCTGGATGTTGTGGGGGGAACTCGGACTCTGTCTGCTACAAGAGGCACATTCCGTGTTTGTTGAATGAATACTCCAGCCTAGCCCAACTACAACTGGAATGTTCTTATAGCTAAAGAAGTGACCTCATTCCACGCTACCATACCACCATCCCCTCCAATTTGGGAGTCACACTAAAATGAGGATCCTCGGACCTGCCTGCAGACTTTGGCGAGGGCTGAATGAGTGGGCCCGGGCCGTACACCCACATCTCTGCTCCCCGAGGCTCAGGCAGAGCTGCTCCAGCTCACCGCGGGTTCATCTGCTTTGCATCCTGAAGCTGAGCCCGTGGAGATCCTGTCACTGGAACAGACCTCACTCAAGTCAGTTTCTGACTCGTCCTCTCACACCTCCATGCCTTTGCAGAGGCCGTGCCCTCTGCCTGCAATGCCGTTCTTGCCCTTCTCCGCCTTGAAATCCATTGCCCTTCCTTCCTTCTTTCCTTCCTTCCTTCCTTCTGCTCAAATATTGCTTCTGATGTGACTGAAGCCTCCCCCCACCCCCGCTTTTATCACACATGGCTGCTCTCGTTGGTCTCCCCCTGAAGGCAGCAACTGCGGCTGTCTCCCTGGACCCCCAGCGCCTGCTAGGTGCTGGCGGCTGGTCCCTGTGCAGCCTGTGCTCAGTAATGAACCCGTCCACAACCACCCCAAAAGGCAAGAGGAGGAGAGATGCTACTTGAATCTGAGCCCTTCTCCGTGGCACCTTCTCCCCCCGCTGTCCCCACGTGGACTGGGGTTGAGCATTCAGAGACTGCTCTGGCCTTTGAGGTCGCCACAAGCGACCCTCCCGTCCGGCATCCCTATTCTGCTCTGCCCTCCCTCTCAGGTTCCCTCTTTTCGGCTCCCCCTTACCCCATCCCCCTTCCTCGTAGGGGTCTGCCCTGGCCTTCCCACAGTCCCTAGGGCCTCAGTAACTTGTCTCCACTTGATTTCCTGCCCCAGAAACTTCTGGAACCAGTTCAGACTCTGGTTCCCCAACAGTTAACCACCTCGATGTCAGCTCAAATTGTTCATTGTCAGATGGATTTCTTGGGCCAGCCAGAGTGCCGGGAGCCCGGGCCGAGCTGCGTCCAGTGGAGGTTTATTTTTCTGCCGGCTACCATCTCCCAGTTGAGTATCTTTCCCAGGACAAATCTCCGGCCCCGTTTTCCCTGGCTCTCTCGCCGTCCAAAAACAACTTTATCTCTAAAGAGCAAATAACACCCAGCGCTCATAACAGATGCCAAGAACTGTTTCTGTTTTGATTTTTGAAAATAAAAATTCAACTGTGTTCAATAAAATTCAGAAGCTGCTTCCCTCTGTGGAAATTAAAGGGATCCAAGACGCCCGAGAAGCCCCCGACCTTCCTAATTAAAGCTGCAGTAACGGCGGGAATCCGCTTCCTACCACCGGCCTGCTCTCGCTGAGCCGAGAACAAAGCCGGCCCCCATCAATATTTCATTCTCTCTTTTCTTCCACGATAACAATGCTGTGTGTTCTGAGCGTGCCCCCAAAATAGACATGCAGAGCTATGTTAATTAGGGTTTAAATAATTGACGCCCCAGATCTCACTGTGTTTCCGGAAGTGTGCAGGGCGGTTTGTCGGCACAGCTCATAATTGCATCTCTTCACAAGCACTGCCTCTATCTGTCTGTCTGTCTGCCCAGTTCGGCTGGTACAGGCTTAGGGGAAGACCGGTCCCAGTTCCCAGAAATTGCTTCCATCCTGAGGTCTTAGGTGGTTCTTCGCTTTGAGATCTAGACTGGAGTCTGATAAGATGTGTTAACTTGGGGCCTACTCAGAGGAAGTGGGCTCTGCACATTTTCCTGCCCGGGCCAGGGGCCAGGCCACCCCAGGCCTCTGACTCTATTAAGGGACACACTCTCTGGATACCTGACCTGCAGAAAAAGCATAGCAAATAGTCTTCCAGTGGAAGGAATGGAGGCAGAAAGGGAAGGAGGGAGGGATGATATGTAGATGGATGGATGGATGGATGGGTGGATGGATGGATGGGTGGATGGATGAATAGATGGATGGATGGATGGAGAGAGGGAGGGAGGGAGGGATGGATGAACAGATGGATGGATAGATGGATGGAGGGATGGATGAATAGATGGATGGATAGATGGATGGAGGGAGAGAGGGATGGGTGGATGGATGAATAGATGGATGGAGGGATGAATGAATGGATGGATGGATGAGTTTGTCCTGTGGGCCCATGGTGATTTATCTCTTCCTGAGTGGGAAATTAAAAACAAGGTAGCTAGTCTATCCATAGGTCCTTATGTTCAGATAGTACTTTAGTACCTTGTTCTAGAAACAGCAATGAGAGGAGTGTGGTGTGGTGGTTAAGAGCTTGTCCTCTGGTCCAGACTATCAAAGTCAGAATCCCAGCTCTGCCCCTTACCAGCTATATAACCTTGGACAACGTGCTTGGCCTCTTTGTGCCTCAGTTTCCTCATCTGTAAAACAAGGATAATAATAGTACCTTCCTTATGGGGTCATTTTGAGTGTTAGGTTGTGATGAGTATTAGATGTATTTACGTCAAGTATAAGCCACTATCAGTATTCTTGTTGTTCATTACAAAGGATTGAATTTCAGATACCGCAGCAAGGAGGGTAGGGGAGAGACCTCTGGGGGGACTTCCAGGGACTCCAATACATAAAGGCATAAAGACAGCCAAAGTAGAGAGGGGCCTAAGGCCGCCATTCGCTGTACTGAGGACGTGTTTAACAAGCCTCTTTAGGCTGCCGGGAGGATAAACAGTGGCCCACCGTGTGGATGGCCACTCTTTGTGGGGCCCTTCACCCATTCCCTCTTCTTTCGGTGACTCGGTTCTCATTTTCTTTTAAAGGAATACCCCACCCTCTCCCATCTCCATGTGGTCCTAGTTGGATTAATACACGTCTCAAGCCAGGTCACATGACCCCAATTGGGCGCTAAAGGGGAGAATGCTCTCCATGTCCACCGTGGCTCTGAAACTCTCAGGGAGGCAGCGTGGCGGTCATCTTGTCACCCACGGGGAGAGCCTGCTAGAGAGTGAGGCCAGCACAGAGGAAAGCAGGGCTGCGAGGCAGAGCGAGAGCCGCTGTTCTTAAACATGTTCCACAGCCCCAGAGCTCAGGCCTCTCGCCCTTCCAATCGGAGAGCCCTGAGGGATGTCCCCACTCTCCTTCCTCCTGCCTGGCTGGGCCCTGGGCCTGGAGAGCCTCTCTGGGTCCACACCACACACTCGCTGGACCCAGTGTGACTAACCTCCAGGAACCTAGGCAGGGAAACTTTCGCCTTTCTTGACCCCTTGCAATGTCCACTAAGCACATGTTCATCTTTTGGGCCAGCACAGCAGAATAAATGTGGTGCCTGTGTCTGAGATGTACACCAGCCTAGGAGGTTCAAGATCCTACCTCAGGGCCTTTGCCCATGCTGAGCCCCCAGATAGGAATGTCATCTCTCATCTGCCTAATGAAACCCTCCCCATTCCTGAAGGTCCAACTGAGATGCCACCTCCTCCCAGAGCCCTTCTCTGATGCTCTTTGTGGAGTTGGCCCTCCTCCCGGTCTGCCCTTTCCTGAGACACAGCTCGTCGTCTTGAGACCAGCTGTCTCTATCTGTTTCCTCTCCAGCCTGGGAGTCCGGGGAAGGCAAGGACTTTTCCCCGCTCCCTGGGGGTCCCCTGATGTCCCACAGTTATCACCCACTCTATGAGACACCCCTCCTCAGTTTAAGACCCCTTTATCTTCCTTATCTCCTCTTGGTCCCCGGCCCCTGGGGACACATCAGGTGGGGTTGTTCTCCCATTTCTGCACGTTGTTCCAGGACCTCCGACCAGACCCGACTTGGACACCGTCATGGGGCTGGAAGGGTCGTCACAGTTCATGGCGTCCATCCCCCTGCCCATTCACCTCCCAGGCAGGCTCTAGGCGTGATCTGAACAGAAATCGCCTCCTCACTGGCCCAGAGACTCAGCAGCTGGGCTCCCCACCAACTCTGCCCTTGAACTCGGTGGGCGACTCAGAGCTTCTCAGAGCCTCGATTCCTCGTGGTGTGGGTGAAGCGTGCTCCCTCCCCACTCCCCGGGACAGGGCGGGGGGTCCTCAGCTTCTGACCATCCAGCTCTACGGGCTCATCTGCTTCTCTCGGGCTCAGAGCTGGCAAGTGCCACCTGCCACGTGCTCGCTGTGCGGAAGGGAGGCCCAGGCTGAGGGGCGTTGCTCACCCACAGTGGTCACCTGGCTGGCAGGGGCTGGGTGCCAGGAAGACCAAGCCAGGCAGCACCACACTGACCAATGGATCCTTCTTTCCCAGGGACAAAGCAACTGAGGCCTACAGACCAGCGTCTGGAAGGGCCTCAGGCAGCTCCTCGGACCTTTCATCACGGCCATTTCTGCACCACTGGACCCCAGATGACCGCAGATGACCACAACACAGCACCACCGCAGCGCCAGGCTGTTGCCGCGCTGGACAGTCATTCTCTCACTGGATGTTCACAATACCACACGAGGGGGGACTCCCCTCATCCTCACTGCCTTGATGAGGAGACCGAGGCTCAGAGAGGTGCAGTGGCCTGCCCAAGGCCACACTGCTGCCCAGTGGCTGAGCTGGATCTGAACCCAGGCGTCTGACCCTCACGCCCTCGCTCTTAGGCTGCACTTGAGCTTGACTCTTCCCCCTCACCTACATCTCGTCCTTTCAGACCTTCACAATCGCCCTGGGAGGAGGTCAGTGCACATGAGCATCCCCATCACATAGATGAGACCCAGAGAGGGGCAGCCACTTACCCGAAGACACACAGCAAGTCAGGGGCGACCTGGGGCTTGAACTCAGCGCTCCTGGCTCCCAGGAGGAGCCTTTCGTTCTCCGCCAGGCGGCCGCAGGAGTCACAGCGCTCTGGCTTCAGCCCTCTGGCCGCTGCCCTCTCCCAGGTCACCCTGGATTGGTCCCTTTGCTCCTAAATCTAATGAGTACGGCCAGCCAGTGATTCAGAGCTTGACAGCATTTGACGATGCGCATCCTTTGGGCCGCCCTCAAGCGTGCCCTTCCCTGACCCCTCGCCTGTGGTCTCCCTTCTTCTCTGCGTGACTCTTCTCAGCATCCTCCCAGGGACCTCTTGCTCAGCCCAGGCCCGAGTCCTCAAAGTTCCCCAGGGCTCGGGCCTTTCCTCTCCTCTCCCCTCCTCTCCTGGACACCCTCGTGGGCTTCCATGCCTTGCTTACCACTTACGGGCCTTCAGTATAGGCTAAGACCCCTCGCCTGAGCCTCGTCTGTCCCACGGCCCACCTGGTGGCACCACCTGGTATCCTACAGTCGCTTCAAACTCAGCACCTCCCGAGCTGAGCACGGAGAGGTGGTTCAGAGCACGTACCCTAGAGCCAGACTGGGTGCATTCAAATCCCAGCCTGACGCTGCCGGCTGTGCAGCCGTGGGCCAGGCACTTAACCTCTCTGTGCCCCAGTTTCTCCATCTGTGAAATGAGAACAATGGTAGTGCTTATCTCATTGGGTTGTAGGAAAGATTAGAAGAGTTCACGTGGGTAAAGCGCCTTAGAACGGTCCTGGCTCACAGCAATCGTCATATGGATTTTCTGTTGTTGTTAATATTGTCTGCTCCTCCCCCAACCCTGCCCCTTTCCTAGCCTTCCCCTCTCAGCATATGGTACCACCACCCACCCTGGAAACTGAAGATCACCCCGTATCTGCCCCTTTCTCATGGCCGCCCCCGCCATCGTCCAGGGCTACGCATTTCCCCTGCGTAATACTTTTGAAGAATGTCTGACCTTCCCACCCCCACCTCCCTGGCCCTCCCCTCCTCATCTCTCTCCAGGGCCCGAAGCAGCCTCCCAACTGCTCTCACAGCCTCCAATATGGCCCCTTCAATCTGCCCCACCCAGAGGCCAGAGTGCTTCTGTCTGTTCAGTCTGAGTGTGTCAGTGTCCCCAGGATGGTCTCAACGCCCAAGTGTGACCTCCAACTCATGGTCAGACTTGGCCGACGGCTGCCCCTCACCTCCTCCTGTTCTACCTGCCATGGGCCCGACTGCTTCACACCAGGCCTTTGGACGTGCTGTTCCACCCACCTGGAATACACTTCCTCCTCACCCTCTTTCCCCTCTCCTCCCTCCCCCTCCTTCCCCTCCCCTTCCTCTCCCTCCTCCCCTGCCTCTCTCTGCCCTTCCTCTCGTTCCTCCTCTTTGCCCCCGCTTCCTCCTTCCCTTCCTCACCCTCCCCTTCCCCCTCCTCTTCCCCTCCCCGCCTGGAGCCTCCCTGCCTCCTCCCTGACCCCTGCCCCTTTGCCAGGTTTCCACTAGACTATCCACAGCCTCCCAGCTCATCCCCGTGGCAGTCCCAGTCCCACCCGGCTGGAGTTGTCTGTCTCCCCCACAGACTCTGAGAACCGCAGGAGTGGCGTGTTAATTTTCTATTGCTGCTGTGAAAATTACCACAAAGGCAGCTGCTTTAAACACCCATTACCTCACAGTTTCCCTGGGTCAGGAGGCCGGGCGCAGCCTAGCTGTGTCCTCTGCTCAGGCTGCAATCAAGGTGTCAGGCAGGCTCCACGATGGTGTGGTTGTTGGCAGGACTCAGTTTCCTGAAACCGTAGGCCTGAGGCCCTTGCTTTCTTGCTGGCTGTCAGCTGGGTTGGGGGAGAGATAGGGGGATGCTCTTGGCTTCAAGAGGTCTCCCACAGTTCCTTGCCACGTGGCCTTTTTGCAGATTCTCTCACACGTGGTTGCTTCCTTCTTCAAAGCCAGAGGAGAAATTCTCCCTTCAAAAAGGGCCCAGTCTCCCTTTTCCAGAGTTTTCACCTGATTAAGTCAGGCCCACCCAGGAACTCTCTGCTTTGGTTAATTAAAAATTAACTCAAAATCAACCAATTTGAGACCTTAATTACATCGGCAAAATCCTTTCATTTTTGTCAAGTATGTAACCTAATCACAGAGTGAAATGCCATCATATTCCCAATGCCCACCCCTGCTCAAGGGAAGGGCATTATATAGGACATGTACCCAGGGTTGCAGGGGGGATCTTGGGGGCCATCTTAGAATTTGACCTACCACAAGGCGGGGACTTGTCTGCCTCATCAGCACTGTGTTTCCAGCCCCTGGCACATGGCAGGTGCTCACAACCTGTTATTGACTATGTGAATGAATGAATGAGTGAATGAATGAATGAGTCACATGGCCACATAGCTTATACCCTCCTACTTGGGAGGGAAGGGTGGGATAGAGTCACAGATTAGCCTAGAAGGTGAGCCTGATTCATCTAATCAACTCCTCTGAAGACACCTTCAGTTGCCTCTTTTCCTGGCACAGACCAGGCTGGACATGTGGAGAACACAGTCCCTGTCACTCTTCAGGGGTCACTTGATGTGATGAGCTGTGATCCTTGTAAATGGGCCTCCCCTTTGCAAGGATCCGGCTTGCTTATTCTTTATGCCCCCATGTTGGCACTCATTGTCTGGCTGGAGCCAGTGGAGATCTCAGGGGACACCCCGACTTTGGGCAGGAATCGGGGATAGACATCGTGTGCAGTGAGCTGTGAAGAGTCACTCGCTGAGAGGCCCACGGCATCCTTTATTTATTTGCATTGAAATATTTATTGGGATGTGAGGCATCTATAATAGATATGTCAGCCACTCGGGCAGGCCTGCCGGGGGAGGAATCTGGGTGGTCTCTCTCCGAGGCATCACTGGATTCCCTCAGTGAAGAGCTCATCTGGAAAACATTTCCTGGGCACCCACTGCAGACCAGGCACTGTGCTATGGAGCCAGATTTGGTCCCTGCCCTTTGGGAAGAGAAGAAGAGAGGAAGGAGGCAGAGGAGGAACTAGTATTTTTTGAATGCCTACTGTGTGCTAGGCATTTTACACATGGTATACTTAATTCTCACAACAACTCCACAATCTAGGTAGTATAATCACCTCTCCTGATGAAGAAAGTGAGGCTCAGAGAGGTTAAGTAACTTGAGAAAGGTCACACAGTCTTTTTTAATCTAAAGGCCAAGGTCTTTCCACCATGCCGTGCTTCCGGAGACCTGAATTGAGAGATCTTTGTAAATCTCAACAGCTGGAGTAAGTCGGGTGGGTAACGACAGGCAGCGGAAGTGCGGTGCAGGACAGGGAGGAGATGAGGGGACCTAACCCCAGCCAAGAGGCTAATGGTGGGAGAATCATTGTGGTCCTCATGTGTTGAGTCCTCACTCTGCCAGCCCCTGGTCAACGCACTTTAGCTCGCTCCACCCTCCCACCACCCTCTAGGGAGCTATTGTCACCTTCACTTTGTGGGTGAGGGCCTGGGGGTCAAGGAGGCACACAACTTGCCCAAGCTCGCCAAAGACAAAGTGGCCGAGACGGGATTTGAACCCAGGCTCCTGCCCCCACGTGCATCTCGGAAGTGGTTCACAGTAACAGCAACGCTCACTGGTTCCCGACTCCGACGAGGCGGCTGCCAGGGCCTTTATGTGCGTGGGCTCATTGCATCCTCGCAAGCACCCCTGTGGGCCGTGCACCGTCCGTAGCCCCATTTCACAGAGGGGAAACTAAACCACAGAGAGGCCAAGTCCATCTCACTGCCAGGGAGGGCAGAGCTGGGGTCTAAGTCCAGGCAGTTGGGGCCCAGAGCCAGTCTGTTCAATCCTTGTGACGTGCTGCCTCTGCTGAGTGCTTGGGGGCTCGGCATTGGCCTCAGACTAGGGAAGCACCCCTGGACGGGGAGAGGGCTCTCCCATAGGCCAGGGCCACAGTGTCCCCCGCCCAGCCGCACCTGGGGCCCCTCCAGCTCTGACCCCCTGGCCTCCTGGGGTCCTGCCTTCTTCGCTCTTCTTGCTGTCTGGAGTCCCGTCATTTCTGCTTTGCCCTTGACTTTCCTTGGATATCCTCTAACGCAGGACTCTGCAGGGCCCCGGAAAGATCCTTCCAGGCTCCTGCTCCCCATCCAATAGCAAACCTCTGACCCTAGTGCGGCGTCCCTGTCCGGAGTCTGGTGACAGTGATCCGGCTGTAGAATGTGTCACTCAGGGTGAACAACAGACACAGCCGCAAAGGGCCCACAGGAGAAATACCACAGGCTTCACCTCTTCTGGCATCAGCCTGCTTCAGGAAGGAAGCGTGGTGTGTGTGTGTGTGTGTGTGTGTGCATGTGTGTGTGGCCTTATCTTTGTAATTAAGGAAAAGTATCAAAGTATAAATGTATGAGGTTTCAAGTCAGACGATTTTATAAGGTTCAGTGAAGAACACCTCACTCCTCCTCACCTGTAATTCCCACTCCCCAAAAGCATCCACGTTCAACTCTTAAAATTCTTTCTTCTACTATTTACCCCACTTCTATGTAATATTCAGCTATTTTTTAATTTAACAGCTTTACTGGGGTATAATTAACATACAATAAACTGTACATATTTAAAGTATATAATTGGATAAATCTTGACATGTGTGTATACCCAGGAGACTATCACCACAGTCAAGATAATGAGCATATCCATCACCCCCCAAATTTCCTCCTACTCCTTCTCAATCCCCCCTCTTGTGGCCCCCCACTCCCCTTTCCCGCCCATCCCCAAGCAGCCAACGATCTTTCTGTCACTGCCAATTTGTTTGCATTTTCTAAAATTTTATACAAATACAGTCATACCATGTGTACTCATTTTTGTTTGACTTCTTCCATTTAGGGTAATTATTTTGAGATTTGTCCATGTCATTGCATTAACAAGCAATTAACAAGTTTTATTGCTGAGTTATATACCGTTGTATGGACATACAACCATTTGTTTATCCATTAACTTGGTGGATATTTAGACTGTTTCCAATTTTCAGCTATTACAAATGAAGTTGCTATGAGCATTCATGTACGAGTCTCTGTATGGACATAGACTTCACTTCTCTGGGATAAACACCTAGAAGTGGAATAGTTCAATCATATGACATGTGTATGTATAATGTTTTAAAGAAACTACCAAAGTGTTTTCCAATGGTTGTGCTATTTCACTTCCCTACCAGCAGTGTACGAGATTTCAAGTCACTCCACACTCTTGACAACTCTGGTATGCTGTCTTTTTCTTTTAGCCATTCCAATAGGTGTGCAGTGGCATCTCATTGTGCTTTTAATTTGCATTTCCCTAATGAGTAATGATGTTGAGCATGTTTTCATGTGCATATTTGTGACCTGTATATCTTCTTGGGTGAAGTATCTGTTCATATCTTTGGCTCTATTTCAAATCAAGTTGTTCACTTTCTTATTATTGTTTTGAGAATTCTTTATATATTCTGGATACAATTCCTTAATCAGATATATGATTTGCAAATATTTTCTCACAGTCTGTGGCTTGTCTTATCATTCTCTAAACAGTGCCTTTCAAGCAGCATAAGTCTTTAATTTTGATGATGCTTAATTGATCAATTTTTGTCTTTTAGGGAGCATGTTTTTAATGCATTTTCTAAGAAATCTATGACCTAACCTAAGGTCACAAAGATTTTTCTCCTTTTTTTTTTTTCCCAGAATTCTATAGTTTTAGGTTTTATATTTCATGTCTATGATCCATTTTGAGGTCTATGAATAATTTTTATACATGGGAAAAGTACAGATCAAAGCTCATTTGTTATCATATGGATATTCAATTATTCTCCATCATTTATTGAAAAGACTGTTCATTTTCATTGAATTCTCTTTGCACCTTTGTTAAAAATCGGTTGTCCATATACATGAGTCTATATATTCACTCTCTGTTTCATTGATCTATTTGTCTATCTTAAAACCAATACCACACTGTATTGATTACTGTATTGATTACTTGATGTCAGGTAGGGTTACTCCTCCAACTTTGATCTACATTTTCAAAAGTATTTTGGCTATTTCAGGTCCTTTGTACTTCTGTATGAATTTTAGAATCAGCTTGTCAGTTTCCACAAAGAAATTTGCTCTCTGACTGGGATTGCACTGAATTGACAGACAAATTTGGGGAGAACTGATATCTTAACAATATTGAATCTTCAGATCCATGAACATGATACATCTGTCCATTTATTTAGGTCTTGTTTAATAATTTTCATCCATGTTTTATAGTTTTCAATGCACAGATCTTGTATATCTTTTGTCAGACTTATCCTTAAGTATTTCATATTTTCTAGTGCATGGCATATTTTATTCCAATTTTCAATTATTCAGTGACAGTATGTAGAAATACAATTGATTTTGGTATATTGGTCTTGAATGCTACAACCTTGTTACATTCACTTATTAATTTGGGTAGTTTTTTTATAGATTCCATTGGATTTTCTATATAACCAATTATGTCATCTGTAAATCACAACAATTTTAGGGGCCGGCCCAGTGACACAAGCAGTTAAGTGCGCATGCTCTGCTGCGGTGGCCTGGGTTCGCCGGTTCGGATCCCGGGCACGCACGATGCACCGCTTGTCGAGCCATGCTGTGGCGGCGTCCCATATAAAGTAGAGGAAGATGGCCACAGATGTTAGCTCAGGGCCAGTCTTCCTCAGAAAAAAGAGGAGGATTGGCATTGGATGTTAGCTCAGGGCTGAACTTCCTCATACACACACACACACAAAAAACAAATTTATTTCTTCCTTTTTAATATGGATGTTTTTTAGTAATTTTTCTTGCCTTATCGCCCTGGCTAGGCCGGCTAGAACAATATTTAATAGTAATGGGGAGAGTTGACATACTTGCCTTGTTCTTGATCTTAGAGGGAAAGCAATCAGTGTTTCACCATTAAATATGATATTAACTGTGAGTTTTCATATATGCCCTTATTAAGCTCAGGAAGTTTCCTTCTATTCATAGTTTGCTGCGATTTTTTAAAAGTCAGGAGTCAGTATTGGGTTTTGTTGAATGATTTGCATGCATCTATTGAAATATTCATATAGTTTTTCTTTTTTAGTTTGTTCATATAGTGAATTGCATGGATTGATTTTCAAATGTTAAACCAACCTTGCATTCCTGGGATAAAACCTATTTGGCCTCGCAGGGCATTTGGTCCTGTCCAAAAGGTCCATAAGACATTTGGTCTGTGCCAAAATGTCCTTGATATTTGATCATATTTGATCCTGTCCAAAACGTCCATGGAGACATTGGGTCCACACCAAAAAGTCCTTGATATTTGGTCCTGTTCAAAACCATTTGGCACGGACCAAATATGCTTATGGATGTTTTGGACAGGACTAAATTTCAAGAACCTTTTGGTGTGGACCAAACGTCTTATGCATCAAATGTCTTATGGATGTTTTGGTCAGGACAGAATATCAAGGACCCTTTGGCATGGAAAAAATGTCTTACGGACGTTTTGGACAGGACCAAATGTCCACTAACCCTACTTGGTCATGGTGTAGTATCCTTTTTCTACATTGTTGGATTCAAATTGCTAAAATTTGGTTAAGAATGTTTGCCTCTATGTTCATAAGTGATATTGGTCTGCAGTTTTCAAGTAATGTCCCTGTCTGGTTTTGGTATCAGGGTAATGCTTGAAGAATATTCCCTCATCTTCAATTTTGTGGAACAGTTTTTATAGAATTGATATTATTTCTTTTTTAAATATTTAGTAGAATTCATCAGTGAAGACTTCTTGGCCTGGCGTTTTCTTTGGGGGATTTTTTTTCTAAAATGAGGAGGATATTTTTTCTAGAATTAAATTTCTTTAACAAATATGGCTATTCAGAATATCCATTTGTTTTTGAGTGAGCTTTATGAGCCTGCATTTTTCAAGGAATTTGTCTATTTCATGAAACCTATTGAATTTATTAGCATAAAATTGTCATAATAGTCCTTATCTTTTAAATATCTATAGAATCTGTAGTGATTTCACCTCTCTCAATGTTGGTACTGATAATCTGTGTCTTCTCTCTTTTTTCCCAGATCAACCCGGCTAAAGGTTTATCAATTTTATTGATCTCAACATGCCAGTTTTTGGTGTCAATGATTTTTTTTTCTATTGTTTTCCTGTTTGCTATTTCATTAATTTCCTCTTTGATCTTATTGTTCATTTTTTGTGCATACTTTGGATTTAATTTGTTCTTTCAATTTTTTTCTAGTTTCTTAAGATGAAAGTGGATGTCACTGATTTGACACCCTTAGTCTTTTGTGATATACATGTTTAGTGCTATAAATTTCCCTTTATACTCTTCTAGATGCATCTCGCAAATTTTTATATTTTATCTTTTCACTTACATTCATTTCAAAAAGTCTAATTTTCTTTTGATCACTTCTTTGACCCATGTTTTACTTAGAAGTGTGTCATTTAGTTTCCAAATATTTGGAGGTTTTCTGGATATTTTCCTGTAATTGAGTTCTAATGTAATTCCATGTGGTCAGAGAACATACTTTGAATCTTTTTTAATTTACTGAGACTTGTTTTCTGGCCCAGAATATGGTCTATCTTGGTGAATGTGTTGTGTGCACTCATGAAGAATGTGCATCCTGCTATCATTGGGTAGAGAGTTCTGTGGATGTCAGTTAGGTCAAGTTGATTGATACCTCTATACAAATCCTATAGGGCCTTGCTGATTTTCTGCCTACTTCTTCTATCAATTATTGAGAGAATGGTGTTGAAATTTCCAACTATAATTTTGGATTTATCTATTTTTCTATCTATTTATCTATTCCTTGCAGTTTTTTAAGGTTTTGCTTCCTATTTTGAGGCTCTGTTATTAAGTGCATAAATGTTTAGGATTACTATATCCTCTTGAATGGACCCCGTTGTCATTATGAGCTGAATTTCTTTGTCTCTGGCAGGACCAGAGCAGTATTTAGTCTAGGGCTAATTATTCTCTGCTGTTGAGGCAACACCCTTCTGAGTCCTCTACTTACTGCTGCGTGAATTATGAGGGGTTTCCTCTCTGGCTGGTGGGAATAGGTATCATTGCAGGCCCTGCGTGAGCTCCAAATAATGTGCTCTTTAATCCTTCTGGGTGGTTCTGTCTCCACCTCGGGAGGCTTCCTCACGTGCATGGGCTGATCAGCACCCTACTGAATACTTCAGGGGATCTTCTGCAGATCTCGGTGCAGCCCCCTCCTCTCCCATGCTGTTCCCTGTGCACTTTAGCTGCCTATTCTCCCTGCATTCTTTGCTCCATCTCCCCGACTCAGGAATCCACTGTGTCTCACCTGGGTTTCCTCTCCCGTGCCCTGGCCTGGAAACTCTCTCAAGGCAGTAAACCAGGGAAACTGTGGGCTTACCTCATTTGTTTCCCATCTCTCAGGGATTCATCACCTACCTTCTCTCATGTGTAATGTCTTAAAAACCATTGCTTCATACATTTGGAAGTTTTATCATTGTTTCAGGTAGGGCATAAATCTAATTCTTGTTATTATGTTTGGGCTGGAAATGGAAGTCTTTAGCTTATTAATTTTTTTTTTTTTTGGTGAGGAAGATTGGCCCTGAGCTAACATCTGTGCCCATCTTTCTCTATTTTGTATATGGGATGCCACCACAGCATGGTTTGATGAGCCATGTGTAGGTCTGCACCCGGGATCCGGACCCGCGAACCCCAGGCCACCGAAGCAGAGCGCTCGAACTTAACCACTATACCACTGGGCCGGCCCCAAGCTATTTTTTAGTTTGTTCATTTTTAGGTTATCTGTGCTGACCTGTGGCTATGAAAGCTGAGGGCTTAGACTTCTTACAGAAGATCCTCCACCCGTCCTCTCCCACACCTTTTCCCTTCCCCCATCCTCCCAAAATAGATTTGGTTAAAATAGCATTAAATATTCATATTATAACGACTTTGAAGCTATTACTCACAGCTGAGTCATATGGTATACTGGGACTGATATCCTTCCGTTTATGTCTCCTAGCTGTCAGTAGAGTTAATATTTGCCTTTTTAAAAGTTTGCTTTCTTGTCTAATGGTTTATTCTTTTAATTTTAGAGTTTCATACTCAAATGACATGAAAGCCAGCAGTGTCTGGAGGCGGGAGGTGACTGAGGGATCTGGGCTACGTGAGCTGTGGCCACTTTTGTGCATGGCACAGGGGTGGGGCAGGGACCCTGGCTTTGACACACAGCCCTGGCCCTCTGCACACATCTGATATGTCTCTGGCATATTCTGGGAAGGAAAGAAAACATGGGAATTGGGGTAAAATAGAGAAAATAAGAAGCATGAGCACAGAACCAGACATGGGATTCTAGTCTTGTCTGTGTTTCTGATGTTCTGTGTGACGTCAGGCAAGTCTCGTCTCTTTCAAGGCTCTGAGTTACTTATCTGTGACATAGGCTTAAGGTTAGATGATTCCAAAAGTCTCTTCTAGATCTCCAAGGTCGTGCAAGGGGTGGTGGCCATGGAGACACTGGGGGTCAGAAAAGTTCCTCAGGCCCCCGCCTCAATTCAGCCAAGACTCAGGCAATTCTTTGCATATAAAAGAGAGCAGACATGGTCATCGGGGCCATCAACAGATTGAATGATGGGAGCCAGAGGGAACAGGTTTCAGATCGAGATGATGATGAGACGAAGAAAGATAAGGCGTCTGCAGGTAATGAGCTCCCCGTCACCGGAGTGTGTGAGCAGAGCCTGGACCAGCCTTAGGCAAAGTTCTGCACTCCTCCATTACAATCATCACATGGTGTTGTCACTGGCTGTTTCCTTCACTGGCTCCCTGACTGGACAGTAAGTCACCCTGTGTGTCTAGCCCAGCGCCCAGTGGTCCTCATCCAGGGCAATTTTTTTGCCCAGGTGACATTTGGCAATGACTAGAGACAATTTTGTTTGTCACAACTCGAGGGAGGGGGAGCAGGTGCTACTGGCATCTAGTGGACAGAGGCCAGGGATGCTGCTAAACATCCTACAAAGCACAGGACGGCCTCTCACAACAAAGAATTACCCAGTATAAAATGTTCCTAGTGCTGAGGGCGAGAGGCCGTGGACTAGCCCACCACCTCAACCCCACACTCAGCATAGGCTCTGGCAATAGGAGGCGATCAGTCCGTGTAGGGGGATGAACCACAGCGCTGGGCAGGGGCTCTGCTGCTCGACTGTCCCCCAGGCCTTCCCAGGGCCCTGTAGGCGAGAGTTACCCGACACGGCTTAGGGGAGGGTCCCCCACCCCCAACCCACAGCCGTGGACTCTTGGCGTGACCAGCCCCTCCTCTCCTTGGGTATGTGACTCATCCTGGCCAGACAGGACCTAGGCTGGAACCCCAACCCTCCCTTGATCCTTGGTCCTCTTTGTCCCATTGTCACCCGAATGAGCCAGGACTTGGGTTTGCTGTGGACCCATCAGGAGCCAAAGGGGCAGAGAGTGGTTCACAGAGGGGATCTCAGAGAGGGCAGCCAGGAGGATCTGACAGCACCAGAGGGAGAAATGCATTCATCCATCTTATGCAACAAATATTCATTGAGCACCTACTGTGTGAGAGGGTGAGGTATGGGGAATACAGCACTGAATCAGACAGACAAACATCCCTGCCCTCACAGAGCTTACATTCTAGTGGAGGAGATAGACGATAATAAAATTATGATAAAAAAAGAACAGTTCGAGCACACACATCCAAATTTTCCAAGTTTGTTAAATTGAATAAAATTTATTGTTATACCTTATACTTTAGACAACTTTAATATGTTGAAGAAATTCTCCAATTCCACTACTTTCTAAAGATCCGTGTTATCTCCCTATTCCTCTCAGGTCCTCATATGTTTTTCTGAAATAATTTTCATATCAATTTCATTCAAATCCATGCAAATTTGGACGATTTAACAGATTTCATATACTATGATAAATGCTGAAGATAATTAAATAAATGACATAGTCTCTGCTTAAAAAAAATTATGGGGCCTGGCCCCAAGGCCTAGTGGTTAAGTTTGGCACACTCCGCTTCAGCAGCCCGGGTTCGGTTCCCCGGGTACGAACCTACACTACTCATCAGCCATGCTGTGGTGGCGACCCACATACAAAATAGAGGAAGAGTGGCACTAGATGTTAGCTCCCGGCGAATCTTCCATAGCAGAAAAAAAATATGATAAATAAATTATAGAAGATGATGCACATTATGATATAACAGAAAAAAAGTCAAATCAAAGGGGATCAGGAGTGAGTGGGGTGAGGAGGAGAGGAGGCTGCGAGCTTAAGTGGGGTAGATAAGGTAGGCCCTGTAGAGAAGGTGACATGTGACCACAGACCTGAAGAAGGAGACAGAGGTAGGAAAGTGGACATCTGGGGGAAAAGGGTCCAGGCAGAGGGAACAGCCAGTGCAAAGGCACTGATGGGGACAAGTGCCTGGTGTGCTTGAGGAACAGCAAGGAGCCTTTGTGGCTGGAACAGAGTGAGTGAGGCTGGCAGCAGGGACACAAGGGACAAGGCTGGGAGGTAACGGGAACATGTACACTAGGCCTTGTGGACGCCCCTGGCTTTGACACTGCGATGGGGAGCCGTGGACGGGTCTTGAGCAGAAGAGTGGCGTGATCAGACCTGGGGCTGTATTACTTTCCTGTTGCTATTGTAGCAACTGTTCACAAACTTAGTGGCCTAAACCCACACAAATGTATTCTTCTACAGTTCTGGAGGCCAGAAGTCCAAAATCAGTTTCACCGGGCTAAAGTCAAGGTGTCTCAGGGCTAGTTTCCTCTAGAAGCTCTAGGAGAGAATCATTATATTGCCTTTTCTAGCTTCCAGAAGCCACCTGCATTCTTTGGTCCATCACTCTTCCCTGCCATCACCCGGCCTTTTCTCCTCCTGCTTCCATGGACACATCACCTTCTTCCTCATCCTTAATTGTACTTCCCTCTGCCTCCCTCTTATAAAGACACTGTGATTACGTCAGCCACACTAGCCTTCTAGATGTTTCTTAAACATACCCAACATGACTTACCTCAGGGCCTTTGCATTGCCTGTCCCCCTACCGTGGCTGCTCTGCCCACATACTGACACGGCAAGCCCCCTCACTTTCTTCATTTCTTAGCCCAAATGTCATCTTCTCAGAGAAACTATTCCCCATCACCCTGTCCAAAACCACACCCCATCACTCTATCCTCTTATCTGGCTTTATGTTTCTGATATCATATTCATCTTATATATTTATTTGTTAACAGACAAGGTCTTGGGAGGAAAGAGAAGGCACATTCAGCTGGGCCTTTAAAGAGAATTTAAAGATGGGACTATTTATAGTGTGTGGGCAGGGTGTGGGGATGTTGAGACACCAGGACTAGTGACAGTGGGAAGCTGCTAGCATTGCTAGGCCTGAAGGTGGCCGGGAAGGGAGAGGTGGTGCCAGATCCCAGAGGGAGCCAGCATCCTGGTGGAGGGCCTTCTGGAGGGAGCCAGAACCACAGCGCCAAAGCAGGGAGGGAGTAGGGAAGAAACACTCTGACCTCTCTCTCCTCTCGCCCTCCACTCCCACTGGCCGAATCCCCAGAAGTCAGAGGACAGGCGATCCTGAGAGATACAGTCTATTTGATTCAGCCTCCCTGGACAGCGAGCAAGGTAGAGAATTCATGTTAAAAACCTAATGCCCAGGGGCCGGCCTGGTGGCGCAAGCGGTTAAGTGCGCGCGCTCCGCTGCGGCGGCCTGGGGTTCGCTGGTTCGGATCCCAGGCGCGCACCGACGTACTGCTTGGCAAACCATGCCGTGGCGGCGTCCTATATAAAGTGGAGGAAGATGGGCACAGATGTTAGCCCAGGGCCGTCTTCCTCAGCAAAAAAAAGAGGAGGATTGGAGGATGTTAGCACAGCGCTGATCTCCTCACAAAAAAAAAAAAAAAAAAAAAAAAAAAAACCTAATGCCCAAGGTTTTAGGTACTAGGAGATAGGGCCTTGGGGGGGTAATTAGGCCCTGATGAATGGGATTAGTGCCCCTATAAAAGAGGCCTCAGAGTAGCGGCTCACCCTTCCACTATGTGAGGACACAGCGAGAAGTCGGCTAACCTGGGAGAGGGCTTCACCAGAACCGGACCCTGTGGGCACCCTGATCTTGGACTTCCGGCCTCCAGGACTGTCAGAAATAAATTTCTATTGTTTATAAGCCACCTAGTCTGTGGTATTTCCTTATAGCAGCCTGAATGGACTAAGACAGTGGCTAATAACCAACACATTTGTTTAATTTTTAAAAATTATCTGTTTTCTCCTCTGTGTAAGATTCATGAGGACAACGATTTTGTCTCTTTTGGTTATTAGTGTGTTCACTGTGCCTAGAACAGTGCCTGGGTGCTGCCAGGTGCCCCATAAGTGATTGTTAATGAATAAATGAAACAAAACAAAACAGTGGAGCTGACAGAGAAATGCTTTGTGGGCAAGAGAGTAGCGTGTGTCGCTGTGAAGGATTGTCATATCACGGCTGGATCAACGTTTTACAAGTGGTTTCAGAACTGTACAAAGGAACCTGGAAATTCATCCTACCCAGGGCCATCATCACTACTGCTCATTGCCCATCCCACCCCAATGCAATTTCAGGAGAGATTTCTGGAGCCCCATCTTTGTCACATGTGGCAGCGAGCAAAGTGAGGGGAAGGAAGGAGAAGTTCAGGCTCCTTTGCCTTGTCATGGTAAAGGGGCCATGGAACCCAGTGGGTGGGTGAGATTGGCCCGGGGCCCCCCAGGGGTTAAATCTCCAGGCCCCCCTGCCAGCTCTGGGTGCTGCACCCAGGGTACATGCTCTGCCAAGCTGCAATACGTGACATGTTTATTCAGACCTGCTCTGGCCCCCTAATGATTCAGCCAAATGGGCTATCTCAGGTTCTCCCCTCACCCAACCATAAACATTTTTAGACCCATGGCCCCTTGATTCAGAGGGGTGGCTGTCACCACACAATTTCAGGCCTAGGCAGTCCAAGGGAAGAGGATTATGGGGGCAGGGGCTCTCCTGGGCTATGAGAAGCAGATGCTGAGGACCTGCGATGCTGGGTTCACTCCCAGCCCACACCAGAGTTTGGCCCTGATACTGCCCACCCTTATGGGCTTAAGTGTGTAAGTGGTTTAGGAGAAGGCAAGCAAGTTGTGACCCCAGGGGGTCCAGGGTTCAAATCCCCGAGCCTCCTTTTGCTATCTCCAAGATTTCTCCTTGTTCATAAATTAGGTCTCACACTTTCTTGACACGATTGTTCCGAGGATTCAAGAAACCTGAAAGGCCCAGCAAGCGCCTGGCACATAGTGGGCATCGGAGCCTGCCTCCCTTGTCTGGCTTCTCCGGAGACCCCGTCTTCACTGCAGCAGGGAAGCAGCCAGAGAAGGCAGCCCATCCCGGAGGCGGATCAGCCTCCCTGCGTTTGAAAACTTCCAAGGCAGGAAAACTTCTTTTCCCAGGCCGGCTGCGTCTCCGCTGCCACCTTGAAAGCCCCCCGCCTTCTCCCCACGGGCCTGCCGCCGTCTTAAGAGAAACCCTCCTCTCCTCCTCCTCTGCCTGGCGAGCCAGGCAGCATCGTCGGCGGGAAGGAGGGAGCCAGCCGAGGGGGACGCACTAATGGGGGACGCGTCGGCGGAGGCGAAGGCGCCACGGATGAAAGAGGAGAGCGCATGCAAACACGAGTTCTTGTTCCGGAGAAGAGGGGCCGGGCCTGACTTGAGAGCAGCAGCTTTGAGAGCGGCAGCGGTGGGATTTCACGGCAGAGGCTCCGCGGGAAAATCAATCAGCGGGGCCGCTGCTTGGAGAGGCAGCAAGAAAGGCCACTAACGAGGCCAGATTGTAACAGTTCTGCGAGCAGCCACAAGGCTCACCTTACGCGGCGCGGCCGCGCCTTGGTAAATAATAAATCACAGCGGCCGGCGGGCGGCGGCGGCGCCGGACAGAGCGCAGCGCGCGCGGCTGCAGAGCGGCCCCGGGCCATGAATTATTCACCGGCGCGCGGAGGCGCGGCCCTGCGAACAGGTGCCCGGCGCGCAGAGCTGCCTTTTGATGGCGAGCCGGGCCGCAGTTCGGGGGCGCTCGGGGCGCGGGAAGAGCTGGGATTAATCAGGGGCGGCAGCCCACGCCCCGCAAGAGCGATTTGCCAGACTCCGGGGCTGGGAGCAATTACAGGCGGCCCGGCAGGGCTGGAGGCGAGAGCCTGAGAGGGCCGGCCTGTGTGTGTGCCTGCGTGCACGCATGCTCCGGGTGCTTAAGCGTGAATGCCTACACCATGCGTTTGTGTTGTGTGCGCATGTGCGTATGTGCTGTGTGTGTGGTTACACATGCGACTGTGTTCCATTTGTGTGTAGACATAGTGCACTGTGTGCATATGTACTGTGGTCCGTATGCACGTGTGATGTGGTGTGTGATTGTGTGTATGCACTGTATGAGTGGGCGAACATCCATATGCATGGTTATATACTGCATGCACGTGTGTGTGCACATGTGGCGCATTTGCCCATGCGTGCATGGTGTGTGTGTGGGTATGTGAGCTTACACATTCATGTGAGCACGTATAGCAGTGCACGTGTGTTTACACGTGGTGTATGTGGGCATAAGCAAATATGTGTGGTTATCTCTGCATATACATACATGTGGGCATATGTAGGGTATAAGTGTGGTGTGTTTGTGCATGCATACGTGGTGTGTATGCCGTGTGTGTGGCTGGCATATGATTGTACAAATGCAGTGTGTGTGGTTATGCATGCAGGTGTGCGTGCACAGTGCATTGTGTGTGTACATGGTGTGTGTGTGTGTGCATCCATGCTTTGTGAAGTTCTAAAGGCTTGTGGTGTGCGTACATAGTACGTGTGTGTGCTTGCAGATACTCATGCACACTCAGATAGGTGTGTAGCAGCATGTGTGAGGAGGTGCTCACACGCACTGTGGGTGCTCACACGATGGAGTCCTGCATGGCTCTTTGCTAGTGCCCACGGCTACGCATGTGATTGTGTGTGCTCACATGTGTCTATAGTGTGCAGATGGGCACATGGAGCTAAGTGTGTATGTGCACACGTACAGCTCACTGTGGCTAGGCCTTTTGGCCTCATCATCTCCAAAGCATTGATGACTAAAATGCCTTTTACGAAGGTTTCTGAGGGGGAGCAAGAGGACCTTCACACCCTGCACTGCACTCCAGAAATTCTTTGAAAGCCACTTCCACACCTCTGTCTTTCCAAAGTGCCTTCTGGGGCTGGCTCATCTCCTTCGCCCTCGCTCCTCTCTCCTATCAGCAAGACCTCCCCCCATATCTTCCTTCCTGCACCGACCTTCACCCATGCAGCCCCCAAAGCTCACCATCCCCTTTTGAAGCAGGGTTTACCCCTCTCTCTGGGTTTCCACAAGCTGTGGTTCCACCCATCCCATCAGGCAAACAAAGGCTTTTCCTCAAGATCCCCTGTCTTTGAAAAGTGACAGTGGGGAGTGAGAAGATGTAAATAAAATGGAAATTAGTTTTTTTCGGTTGTCTGTTCCCCTCTGGTTATAGATGCGTGCGTGTTTGCTCGTGGGTGATGGTGGGAGCAGATTCACCTCCACCTCTGCCTCACGGGTGATGGAACAAAGGAGGAAAGAGAACAAGAGCGTCCCGATGCCTGGGGTCAGGGAGTGGAGTGCTGAGGATCATTTCCATTTTCTCAAACCCTGTTATTTTGGGACAAAGTTGGGCAGAGTTGAGAAGTTGTTCCTCACTTATTCAGCAAACCTGTACTGAGCCCCTACTCTGAGCCCAGCACTGTGTGAGGCCCTGGGAGATGCAAAAAGCGGTAAGACATGGAACCTCAGCCTCGTGGAGCCCAGGAGGATAGTGTAGGTGGGACTGTACACCAGCCACCAGAACACACGGTAGGAAATGTTGGTGCCCTAAGACAAGGAAAGAGTCCGAAAGCTCAGAGCAGGGAGAGCTGCCTCCTGGCTGGAGGAAACCCAAAGGTCTTCCTGGAGGAAGTGGTACTGAGGTTGGGCTCAGAAGAGTGGGGAGGATTTGGCCATGCCAAGATGGAGATATAAGGGGAGAAGGAAGCAGGGAAAATAAAGGCATAGGGATATGTCTCAGCCAAAGTCCACTTAGGAGACAGAAACCACTCCAGGTACTTGAACAGAGAGAATTTAATATAAAGAATTGTTAACCAGGTATTGGAGAACTGAAAAGGTAAGGCCAAGACTCTACGTTTTCACGGAGTTGCAGCTGCAGGAGGTGACTACCGACCCTATAGGGAGGAAAACAAAGGGGGGGAGTCAGAATTATTAAAATTTAGAATCTTAGAGGTGGAGCCCCTTGGGCCTGGGGTCTAGACCTCTGAGCTGGTGCTGGAGTCTCTGGGCTTGGAGGAGGGGCTCCACAGGTCGAGGCCCCGGACTGCTGGAGAGGGGCACTGTCAGCTGGTGCTGGTGTCTCTGGGGGCCGCCATGAGGCTGGTCCTACGAGAATTGGAAAAGTCACAAACTGGGCTCAGCCACTGCCTCAGGACGAATTACTGCTCCTGGGGGGAAGAAGCATCGCTGGGACGACGTTTGCACGAAGACCAGCAGACAAGAAGTCGACGGGAAGGAGCGAGTCCCCTCCTCCTCCTCCAGCCTTGCCGTCTCCCTCTAGCCACGCTGTTGGCAGAGCCTCCCGTGGAGCCAGCAGTGTGGCTTCCAGAGCCCCAGCCCCCGCGTACAAAGAGGAGGCTAGAAGGGCAGGTTTGGAGCGGCGACAATAACTTAGTTCACTGTAGCGTCTGCTCCTTTGGCTACTTGGCATCGGGAGGCACTCTTTATGCCAATTTGAAATTCCACACGATAATAAAACAAGTCTGTGTTCTGCCTAACTTGGTGTTTTATTTGTGCAAATAAAAACATGTTCACCTTCTCCCCAAAATGAGGAGACACCTTCTTAACTGATAGTATCCGTCTCTGAGAGATGGTGACAGGGTGGGAGGAGGGGTCATCGTGGGAACGGTGAGAAATCCAGACTGTCCTCCTGAACAGAATCCCACCAAAGGGGCTTGTGCAGGGGCGGCAGATGCTCAGAGAGGCGTCTGTCACCACTGGAATAGACAGAGGAAGCCCCGGCCTCTGCCCGTGGAGCCAGCTCCGTGGACCCTGCAGCTGCAGGTGTTCTGCGTCCCACAAGTCTTGCCAGGCCGTTTCCCCACTCTGACCCTCGGCTTTGTCTTCATCAAAGGGACGGTTCACGTGCAGTGAGAGCCCAGAGGAGGCCATAGGCCTGCAAGAGCAGCCTGTGGTATCGGGATGGAGGATCTGAGGCCAGACTTTCTGTCTACTCTGCCACCTTTGACAGTTCATGCTCTGACCCCAACGGCTCCAATTTAGAACGGGCTTGAGTGTGTCCATGGGTCCCATGCATGGTGTAGACCAGGCCTGGCGAGGCTGGAGGCTGGGACCCTGAGCCAAGAGGTGTGCCTCCACAGCCAGCCCAGCCCCACCCGGGCCTTGCAGGAGGAGGGCAGAGACTCCGATCTCTTTCCAGCTGGGTTGACAAGGGGCTTTTGCTTGTGTCCTCAGAGTTGGAGCACAGCTGCAGAACAGGCCCAGGGAGAGCAGAAATGGTCTCCCCTGTCACCTCCTCCTTGAGCCCCTGCCTATGGCCAGCCTCATTCTAATGAAGCCCCTCGTGGTGCAAGGTCAGATCTGTCTGTGTCCACCCCCATCCCCAGGATGACTGCTTTCTTATACATACTCCAGGGGCCTGCCATGCTTACCCCAAGGAAGATGGGGCTGAGGGTAGGATGTCAGGCATCTGCCAGGTTGCCGTGTGCAGTTGCGCGGGCTGTGCACTGCCGCAAGGCTTCTGGCCAAGGAGGCAAGTAGGGGCTGAAATCCATCCTGAGATCCTCCCCAAAGGTGGGGGAGCCATCATCTAGTTCTTACAAAGACACTATCTGGACCAGCGCTGGAGCTGGGTATCGAAGTTCCCAGGGCAAAGGAAGTCACCAGAGTGATTCTGCGCGTGACTGAGCTCCCAGGGGCTAACAGTGCTCACCCACTGGAACGGGAAGATCTCCGAGCAGGAATGAGTCACAGCGGTCATCTAGTCCAGCACCCTGTCCATCTCCCTGCCCATGGCACCAAGGGGGCCTCAGACGCTCAGAAAGGAAAAGAGTGAACCTCGGGCCGAGGGACCTAGAGGCAGAGCTGAGACCAGACCCCAGCCGGGAGCTCTGCCCGCTCCCTCCACCCCCAGACGACCTCGGGCTCCACAGGCAAGAAAGACTGTCCCATCTTCACAGGATGCAGGCAGGCCGTGGGGTCAAGCTCAGCGGCCTGTGTAGCTCTGAGCAAATGGCCTTTCTCAGGGCCTCAGTTTCCACTTCTGTAAAATGGGGGTAATAATAGCTCCTCCCAGAACGACGGTGAGGATTAAATGAGGTGAGAACAAGAATAGCTACCCCCATGTGACCTATTTCTAGTGCTCCACGTGCATGAACTCGGCCAAGCAGAGCCCGTTGAGCAGGAACGTCAGTGGCCCCATTTTAGAGATGAGAAATCAGAAGCTCAGAGAGGGTAACTGACTCGAAGTCACAGCGACTGGAGGGCTGGGGTCTGAATTGCTGTGCCACACTGCCTCCCGTGGGAGAGAAGATGTGCAAAGCTCCAGCAGAGTGCCTGGCATGCGGTAGGTACTCAGTACCCAGACCCACTCTTAGATTTCTTGGATTACAGTGGGCCCTGCCTGGCTTGGGGTGATCCTGGGAGTTACCACGTCAGCTGTCGCTGTGGATCCACAGCCAGGGCCCTGTCTCCCATCCTCCCACATGCCAGCCTGGGTCTCCAGGAACCACAGGCCCGCCATCCCCAGCTCTCAGACCCTGGGGCCTGGACCCCGCCCTCCTCAGAGGCAGCTGGAGGTCTGCAGCTGACATGCACTTAATGAGTTCAACTGCTTGCTGAGCCCCGGCGAGGGCATTATGGGTCCCTCTCTGTCTCAGCAGTGAGGGGCTCCCCGTAAGCAGCTTTGGAGGGAAATGCTGGAGAGATCTGAGGGGGAGAAACACAATTTCTCTCTCCTGCTTGCAGATAAAGCAGCAAGTGACTGAGCAGCCTTCTTTCTGGAAGAAGGCCTGCAGGTGTGCAGCGGTGCGTAGAAATGACTCATTTCCAGCTGGGCACTTCGGGCTTGCCAGGAGAGCCCCTAATCCCCGGGCCTGCGGCCTCCGAGGGCCACCCCGGATGCATTGAGCGTCGGCTGGGCTGCAGGGCCTGGCAGGGGAGAAATGCACCCTGGCCCCGGCTGGATGCAGAGTGGCCCAGTGGTTAGAGCCTACCCTGTGCGGTCCTGGTCCTCGGAGCTGTGCCCAACTCAATCCGAGAGGCTGGTGCATTCCCTAATCCAGGCCCTCCCGGGCTGTGCTGCCCTTCAGGTGGGTGTGTCATCTCCTAATTTAGGATAATTTCGTGCTGAAAAGCTCTATCTTTGATGAATGGCATTTTGTATGTTAACCGTCAGAGGCAGTATTGTTTAGTTACAACCTGGCTTTCAATCCGGGTTCCACCACTGCCAAGCTGTGTGACCTTCAACAAGTGGCTTGACCTCTCTGTCCCTCAGTTTTCTGATTTATGAAATGATGATGAAAATATCTATCGCATGGGGTTATCGTAAGGATGAAATCCATGATTCCAGTGAGGTACCTAGAACAGTGCCTGGCGCAGGGTAAATACTTAATATCTATGTGCTGTCACTCTTACCGCATGGTTTTCCCACGCCACTTATCGTAAAGTGTGGGGACGTGCTATATTTCCTTTGGGGGGTTGAGGGGTCTGCTGTAGCAGGGCGTCTGGACAGTGGTGGCCGTCGACCCCACAAGAGGAGGTCCAGGGTCAGAAGTTTCGGAGTGAGGACCCATTGTGCCATGGGATGATTACCCACGAGCCCAGAGCTCTGTGCAGGGAAGGATTCTGAAGCCCTGTCTGAGCCTGGAAGGAAGGAGCAATGTGATTGATTAGCGATGTCTGCCCTGGGCATGGGACAGGCAAGAAAGGGCAGTTGGTGTGACTTCCCCTAGGAGGGAGCTGAGACGAGACAAAATAGGGCAAGGAGTTTCTTTGGGGGATGAGGCGGTAAGTGGGGCAGTGAGACAGGGAGGCAGGAATCCAGTGAAGGGGCAGTTCCGAGAGGGCCACGCTGGGGCAGTGGGGGCTCCTTCCTTCCAGGACTTTCTGCAGACTCAGCACACACTCAGAGCCACCCCGTCTGGGCAGTGCAGCTGGAGGAGTCGGCCACCACTTCTCGGGCTCGTTCCTGGAGAGCTACTTGTCTGGCATTCACCCCGTGGCGCTTGTCACCCATCCTGGATGTGGTCTGAGCGCTCCCACGGCCAGGAGACTGCCCTGGAGCAGAAGGACGCAGCAAGCTGCAGGAGGGGCCAGGAAGTCTGCGGTGCCCTTGGGCCTGGGAGGGGCTAGGGCACCTGGTACCAGGCCACGGGCTCTGCGTGTGTCACCACACATCGTCAGACCGGAGAGCTGTCACCCGCCTACCCTCCTCCCTGCCACCTCCTCCCTGTCCCCTCCTCCCTGCCCCCTCCTCTCCACCTCCCTCCTCCCTGCCCTACTCCCTACCCCCTCTTCCCTCCTCCCTATCCTCCCTCCTCCCCAGCCTCCCTCCTCCCTCCTCCCTGTCCCCCTCCTCCCTGCCTCCCCTCCTCCCCACTTCCCTCCTCTCTGTCCCCCTCCTCCTTGTCCCCCTCCTCCCTGTCCCCTCCTCCCTGCCCCCTCCTCTCCACCTCCCTCCTCCCTGCCCTACTCCCTACCCCCTCTTCCCTCCTCCCTATCCTCCCTCCTCCCTCCTCCCCAGCCTCCCTCCTCCCTCCTCCCTGTCCCCCTCCTCCCTGCCTCCCCTCCTCCCCACTTCCCTCCTCTCTGTCCCCCTCCTCCCTGTCCCCCTCCTCCCTGCCCCCTCCTCCTCACCTCCCTCCTCCCTGCCCTACCCGCTCTTCCCTCCTCCCTATCCTCCCTCCTCCCTCCTCCCTGTCCCCCTCCTCTCTGTCCTCCCTGCTTCCTCCTCCCTCCTCCCTACCTTCCCTCCTCCCTGGCTCCTCCCTGTCCCGCTCCTCCCTGCCTCCCCTCCTCCCCACCTCCCTCCTCCCTGTCCCCCTCCTTCCTCCTCCCTCCTCCCTATCTTCCCTCCTCCCTGCCCCCTCCTCCCTACTCCTTCCTTCCTTTTGTTTTTTTCCCCTCCTCCCCTCCTTCCTGCCTTCCTTCTGCAGACACCTTCTGTGCATCTCCGCCTTGCCAGGCCTTATGCTGGGAACCTGGAGTAACAAGGTAAACAAAAGCTCGCCCCTGCCCTGAGCTGTTCAGTCGAGTGAGAATGGCAGAGACCTCCACCTCCCCGGAGGGGGCAGAAGACACCCAGAGCAGCTGATAAATGGTTTCAAGTGTTCCTTTTCAGGCACTTTCATTTTTATAAGCAGGGCCCGGGGCTGAGCGGGACTGGCAATTAGAGGCTGGGATCTGGGTTGGAGGGGAGGGGGTCTGAGGCCTCGGACACCTTGGAAAAGGTAAACTTATTAGGCGGGAGGATCTTACAGAGCATGAAATTTACAAAAGCTCCATCGGAAGGAACACTAATGACAGGCCACTTTATTGATGTTTAATTCAAAAACAGAAGCTAATGCGAGTGCCCTTCCCTTCGAGTGGGAAGGAGGCGGGAGACTTTCTTCCTAATAATTTACTTAAACTGCATTTCATATGGAAATTAATTTGCCTGGAATAAAAGCAAGACATCACTCCAGAAGTAAGAAGTCCCCTCGAATGAGTCCATCCTCACAGGGAGGGCCCACTGTCTTCCAAGGCCAAAGCCTCATCTGGTGGGCAGGCCGGGGATAAAGCAGGCTGTATTTTGGGGTCCTTGGGGGTCGTATTAGTTTTCTATTGATATGTAACAAGTTACACAAATTTATCAGCTTAAAACAACGTGAATTGATTATTTCACAGTTTCTGTGAGTCAGAATTCTGGGCATGGGTTAGCTCATCTCTCGTAAGACTGCTATCAAGGTATTGGCCAGGACTGGGTCTCATTTGATTCTCGGGATCCCTTTACAAGCTAATTCAGGTTATTGCCAGAATTCAGTGCCTTGAAGCTGTAAAACTCATGGTGGCTTTCATCTTCTCTGAGGCCAGCAGGAGAAATCTCTCTCAGACCTTCATCATCACCTGATTAGATCTGGCCCACCCAGGACAATCTCTCATTGGTTAACTCAAAGTACACTGATTAGTAATTCATCACAGGACTGAAATCTCAGGTTTTCCCCACACTCCAGGGGTGGGGGCTGGACAGGGTGTATACACCAGGGGTGGGAATTTTGGGGACTGTGTTAGAATTCTGTCTCCCACATAGGCAGAGGAGCTGGATCCAGCTGAACCTTCACCAGCTCTGAGACTGTGGACAAGCCATTTCATACTGCTGGGCCTCTGTTCTCGCCTGTACAACAGGTTAGCAATCCTAGCCCTGCTGACCTGAAGAGCAACAGTAAAAGCACCTTAAATGATTAGCTGGGCCGTAGTTCTAGTAATCAAAAATGACACTGAAATCATTAGAAACGATACATACTTATCTGTTGCAAGCATTTTATCTTCACTGAAATTTGATAAATGAAGGAGCTTTCATTGATCTTTTCATGCAGGGCCAAGGCCATTTGTTTTTTAACATGACCCTCCCCACCGGAGTTGCAGATAGTCATTCTTACATGAGTGAAACCCATAACATTCCACCTATAATTTCTAATTTTCTTCAAAGTGCAGTGAGCCGTTAAGTGCACGTGCAAAGCAATGTGAACTCAGAATCTGTCTAGATATTTACAGCATCACAGCTTTTTCTAGTTATTTGTTCCCTCCTTTTGTGACAGCACATTTTCTTAGAAAATTTCCTTTTCTGAGATTTTCAGAGCAGTCACCTCCTTGGTTCTGTGCTCTGATGTCATTGGTGTAACTGATATGTAACGTATAGTTATGTAATTAAAGGAACAAACACAACAGGCGTATAAACAGGTCGGGAGTAGACTCAGCCACCCTGGGGTGAACTTGCCCCGCTCCACATGGAGCACGCGTGCGTAGATACCCTGAGGGTGAGGTTCCAGCTGGGACGCACACCTGGCCCGCAGTGTGCCACTCAGGCTATTTGCAGAAGAAATGGATAATGTTGGCCAATCGGGCAAGTTGGTTAGAAGGTTGGTTGGACGAGCTTCTAATGAGCTCTGAGAATGGCAAGTGTGAACTTTGGTCTGAGTCTGAAGGATGCTGGGGGCTGGCCCTGTCATTTGTCTGGCTGCCTTGAGGCCAGCCCTCCTGCCCACGTCACAGGAGTGGAGGTAAGGCCCCCAGTGGGGAGAGGCCATCCTGGGGGCTCTGTGGGCCTCATCTAGGCTTCCTCCCACCAGCACTGTCACTGCCCTCCAGGAGTGGTAGGGAAAGCTGCTTGGGGACAAGATCTGTAGCCGGGTCCCTAACCCTGCAAAAAGCACTCCATTCCTCTGTCCAGGCTCAACAGGAGAGGGGGAGTGCCTTGGTTTCTTGTTCCTGTTTTCAAATTCTTGGCAGCTTCCCCCGCCCCTGGGCTTCCCACAGGAATTCTAGGCCCTCTGAAGTAAAGCAAGAAAGAGAAGAGCCTAACAACAACAACGGTCATTATTATTATTATTATTTGCTCCCTTATATTGAGCACTTAATATGAACCGCATCCTGGGCTCTGCCCTTGACACGCATCAGCTCCTTTCATCTCTGTATTAACCCTACAAGGTGGTTACGATTAACCCCATTTTACAGGTGAAGAAACTAAGGCACAGAGATGTCTAGTGATTTGCCCCAGTGATAAAGAGGTGAAGCTAGGATTCAAACCAACACCTATCTGACCCCGAAGCTGTTGCTCTCAACTCCGCAGAATTGGTTCTTGGACTCTAAGGTGCAAAGAATCCCACTGAGGGGGAGGAACTTGGTAAAAATGCCACTTCCTGGGACCCTACCACCACCGATTCTGATCTAGTAGGTCTGGGCGGGCCTGGGCATGTGTATTTCTAACAAGCGCCCCAGGTGGTGTGAGAGTCAGTGGCTTCTGAACCTGGTCCTGAGTCTGCTGGGGACTCTGCCCGGGGACGACTCCCGCCTGCCCCAGTGGAGACCTCTAGGGGGCCCAGGGGCATCCCATCGAAGGACCAGAAGGAGTCCCCGTGCCTCTCAGGCTGGCTGCGTGTTAGAACCACCTGGAGGCTTTAAAAATAGTGTCTCCTGGACCCTTCCCCAGAGGTTCTGATTCCGAGTTTCTGATTCATCTCAGCTGATTCCAAGGTGCAGCCAGGACTGAGGACCACTGAGCCAAAGGAGCAAGATTCAGCCCAGGACAAAGACCTTTCTACCATTTGAAGCTGTCCAGGACAGGGAAGCCTGCCTGGGGAAGCCGTGAGCT